>NC_133327.1:630064524-630347024 GCF_042186555.1 Aquarana catesbeiana
TCAGTTTCTTTGTAGTCATCTATGAACATCCAGGGGTCTGTGTGTACAAGAAAGAAGGATGCTCACCCCCCTTTTTATTGGATTAGCCGAAGTGGAAATATGTTTCTTAGGGAAAGGTCATCTGACCCTTGTATGTATGAGAGGACTCCAAGGTTAGACATGGCTTTCTAGTCTTGGGAAGGAAGAGGTCTTAGGCCCTTTCACACTGGGGCAGTGGGTGCATCGGCGGTAAAGCTCCGCTATTTTTAGCGGTGCTTTACCGTCAATTTTGGGGCTCTATTCGGCCGCTAGCGGGGCGCCTTTACCCCCCGCAGAGAAAGGGTTAAAATCACTGCAAAGCGCTGCTGCTGCAACGCTATGCCGGCGGTATAGCCGCGCTGCCCCACTGTATACACCGCTCCAAAGATGCTGCTTGCAGGAGTTTTTTTAACGTCCTGCAAGCGCACCGCTCCAGTGTGAAAGCACTTGGGCTTTCACACTGGAGAGACAGGAGCGGCTCTTTACTGGCATTATGCAGGAGCTATTTTTAGCGCTGTAGTGCCTGTAAAGCTCCTCAGTGTAAAAGGGGTCTTAGGGGGTCCTAGGTTGAGGGGGTGTTAAGGGAAGATTAATTTACCCTGAAATTAGGTATAGACGGGTAGGACTCTCAGCGCATGCCTGTTCAAATCACATTTAATTCTTTGCAGTGTGATTTGAGCCCATACATTTTTTACGTCTCAAATCACACCGCACGAAAAAGGTGTTCACACTCAAGCAATCCAGTTCTGCCAATCGCACTGTGTTTTGCGACCTGTTTTTTGGGGGTGTCGTTAACTTAACATTGACACCTGCAGCGGTTCACATGAACAGAGTGCGATTGTGAAGCAGTGTGGGAAACACACAGGAATCGCTGTGAATCCCACACGGAATCAGTGTGAACATAGGCTGAAGGTTACTTTGCAGTATAAGCAAGGAAACCTCTGTAGTGTATTACAGTGGAACCTCGGATTGCGAGTAACGCTGTTAACGAGCGTTTCGCAATACGAGCAATTATTTTTTAAGAATCCTGACTCGGTTTGCAAGTGTTGTCTTGCAAAATGACCAGGATTCAAGCCTCTGCGATGTGCAGTACCGCATTTGGCCAGAGGTGCAGGGGTGTTGGTGACACTCGGAGCTGTTCAGAAATACTCGGAAATACTCGGAAACACTCGGAAACACTCAGTTCCCGAGTGTTTCCAAGCCTTTCCGAGTGCATCCGAGCGGCCTCAGAGTATTTCCGAGTCTCTCCGGCGCCCCCCCCCCCCACCTCTGGCCACATACGGTATTGCATGCAATAGAAGTCAATGTGGAACAAATTATCTTCGTTTACATTGACTTCTATGGGGAAACTCGCTTTGATATGCGAGTGCTTTGGATTACAAGCATTCCCCTGGAACGGATTATGCTCGTAATCCAAGGTTCCACTGTATTGTGCTTTTACTAAAAAGCTGAACATACAACTATAGGAAAAACAATTATTTGCATTCAAAGTATCATGAAATATGCCTACAACATGCACAAGCTATCCATCATTCCTATGAAATAAGCATATACAATGTATGCAATAAGTATAACAAACATCTACTTTACTTGGGCCTTCCTTTGATGAACCCTTTATATGACTTCTTCCTTCTCAGAATCCTGCAAACAACTGTCCCTTTGTCTCTCACCAAATGGTTTGTTCAAGTCCTTTCCCCTCCCCCTATTTCCCTAATTCCCTTTCGACCCCTGTATATACTGGACAATCAGACTTTTTGTCCCTGGACAAGCTCCAATGATACTTTCGTTCCGTTGTCCTCCAGGCCATAAGGAAACGCTCAGATGAAAATCCACTCCAATTCAGCCGTCATCAGGAAATCAACTGCATCTTCCTCATGCTCTTATCTCTTCTTCTGGTTTGCCTCATCTTATATGGTTTGGTCATCTGCTTTGCCTGCTCCACCTCTCGATGTCCATTACCTTTAAAAGAGTAAAAGCAGATTATATATTCTTTCCAACTGTGCCAAAAAACATAGCTCACATTTCTCTATATGCCCATTTCTAAACGCAGAACTATTGTGCCCACTGTTGCCTTATAACGTTCTCATGAATAGGCATAGATTTCCAGCGGAAAGAAAAAACCTGCATCTCTCTCCCTGCTGTCCTGGGAACACTAACTTGCTGTTGTTCAATCTTCATAGCATGGCACTCTCTGGCAATTTGCCCCAGTCTATGACAACAAAAACACCTAATGTGACAGAATCTACCATTCCCAGCAACTTGCTTCCACCTCTTAAAGAGGAACTGCAGTCTGCTCACATAATTTGTAATAAGAACATCTTTGCCATTCTGAAGCTTCCCTCTAACCACTTTGCATATTATTTTATATCCTGTGATTCTGTACTTGCCAAATATGCTGCAGAAATCTCCCTCCACTGAGTCTGGCTGTAACCATTTCAACTGAGGGGCAGCTGAAGCTGCTGCCTGTTCACTTCCTAGATTTACACAGACACACAGAGGCACACCTCCAGCTCTGCAGCCCTGCAGCTCTGATTGGCCCTCCTATGACTCATCCCACCTCCCTTCCTGGCAAACTCTCACAAGAGTGAGAGAGAGAGAGCTGTGCATGATGTCATAAGCCTAGGCTTTTTACCAGACAAGAGACAGGAAGTGGGCTGTATAAGGTATTTACTGGCAGGAAAAAAAATGTTTTACTATCCAAAGTAAAGCAACAAGGGCAAAACATTTAATAGATGGAAAGATGAAAAAAAATTATCACAGCCAGAAGGTCCGCTTTAAGCAAAGCTGGCGTAGGAACCCCATCTATTTCCTCTCTAGGTACCCCTACCTTAAGTAAATCAGTCCACATTTGTCTCCTAGAGATCAATGGCCTTGCCTTCCTTTTATCTGATTCAACTCTTCCATCTTTATTCGAGCTGATCAGACTCACAACTTCCTGCTTATGGGAAGTAACAGTGGCACATGTCCTACTTCTGCTTACAGGCTTCGGGCATTTGTCTTTTGTTAGGATATTATTAGTCTTGATCATGAGGGCTGCACACTGCACATTCAAAACTTGAGCTTTGTCTGCAGTGGTTTAAACACACTTTGAATCCATGGCAGGTTTCAGTTTGAGTACCCTACTTTCTAAATCCTTTGCCTTGCTTGCAGTGTCTTGCAAACACTCGGTCATCACTGCAAATTACTATTTCAACAGGTCTCATTCTACCTCTGCCTTTTCTTTATCGTACATCACGGGACACAGAACCATAGTAATTAACGATATGGGTATATAGGCACCTTCAGGTGATGGGCACTGGCACACCCAAGACAGGAAGTTCACTCCCTATATAACCCCTCCTCCTACCAGGAGTACCTCAGTTTTTTCGCCAGTGTCTAAGGTGTTGGCCACGAGTGAAGATGTGCTCTGAAGAGCTCCACTGGAAGGATCCCTATTGGATTTAAACAGCCTCCACTGACCGGATACATCCAAAGTGTCACTGAAGCCAAGGTGGATGGTCCCCGGGCCTCAGATAAGAGGAACGAGGTTTTGCCTGTAACATCTCTCCTTGGAAGGCTGGATCCCGGGACCCAGTGCTTTGGACATGCTCACATTACCTAAAGTTTTTCCTGGCGTGGTGCTATACAGGTCCAAGGGAGTGGAACCCAAATGAAAAGGGACCCAGTCCTTGAAGGTTTGCTAAACGCAGCCCGCCGTGATGGGTGAAGATTGGATCTGTCTGATATCAGCAGAAATCCTGCGGCGAGGATAAGGTAAGGGAAGAAGCCTAGGAACTGTAAAAAGTCCACCTATGGTTTTTGTTCCTTGGGAAAAATGTTGTCATGCCTTAAATCTCCACAAGAGGGAGTAAATGCACATACCTTTGTAAGTTGTCTCTCACTTCACTTCAGTGTCACAGCTTGTGAGTGGGCTCAGCAGCAGCTTGTCTCAGTGGGGATTCCTCATGTAGGTAAGAGATTTGTCATACCGCACGTCTCCCCTCTAGAGGGAGTAAAAGGATTGGGAAAATTCAACAATGGTTGTGCTCCCCCCCTCCCGCGGAGGGGGGTGTGGCGGCTCCCTTTTGCTCGGAAGTTTCCCCCGCTCTGCTCCTCATTAGGCCCTGCCTCCCCTCTTGCTGGGTCTGCCGAGTGACAGACCCGAATGCCACCCGCGCGGGAACTAGCTGAGTTTTTAAAAAAAGAAGGGGGGCACGGCGCCGTGTGCGGTATGTTGCGTCCATGAGGACACACGGCACAGGCGCAGGGAAGAAGCTGAGTACAAAGAGCAGACTCTCCTCAGCCGGATGCCTGGAGAGCACACTGGCTGATCACACAGGACACAGGAGCGGTGGAGCACGTAAGGGCTGCATACAGGCATTCCCAATAGAGGAAAGACATTTTTACCCAGCACTAGGCTGAACTTTTATTAGCAGCATTTCTTTGCTAGACTATTGTTCAGCAAGTAGTGCATTTAAATAGTGCCTCTGCTTTGTGCTTAGGACTATGGAGGTTATTTACAAAAGGCAAATCCACTTTGCACTGCAAGTGCACTTGGAAGTGCAGTCGCTCTAAATCTAAGGGGTAGATCTGAAATGAGTGGAAGCTCTGCTGATTTTATCATCCAATCACATGCAAGCTAAAACACTGTTTTTTATTTTCCTTGCATGTCCCCCTCGGATCTACAGCGACTTTACCTCCAAGTGCACTTTCAGTGCACTTGCAGCGCAAAGAGGATTTTCCTTTAGTAAATAACCCCCTATGCCTCCCAAAAAGGCCAGTACAAACACCTCAAAAAAAGTACCAAAAACATCACCCCCAGGCACTGAGGACTCCAGTCGTGCCTCCACACTATCATCTTCTCCTGTAATACCAGAAGTGGCTAGCCAGGGTGAGCCATTGTAACCCGTTGGTATTGCAGCTGCTTCTCACATCTCAGCCCCTGTATATGTGACTAAAGATGCCTTTTCCTCCTTCCTGTTGGGGTTAGAGGCTTTAATCACATCCTCCATCCAAAGGCATAGGTAGCGTGGTAGATCCCCCTCCCCCACCTCAGACCCTTTACCAAGGGAACAGTGGGTAGAGGATGAGGTGTTACCCTCCGGCGATCAGGAGGAAAGACAATCCAATGACGACTCTTCTGAGGAATCAACGGTGGATGAACCCTTTTTCAGCCTCGCAATCGGAAAAATTGCTGGTACAGTCTCTTACAGAAATGGTTCCTTCTGCTTTCAAGCTGCCCCTAACTGAGTCAGCCTTAAGTTCCGTCTCTTCTTTGGGTTCTTTAAAACCTCCGCGGACTTTGCATGCGTTTGCTGTCCATGTATTGCTAGAACAGCTTATTTATGCTGAATGGGATCATCTGGATAAGCATTTTCTCCCTCCAAAAAGATTTGCAGTACTTTATCCTATGAAGGAGAAGTCCACCAAAAGATGGAATGTACCAGCAGTTGACGCTGCTATATCCAGTGTGAACAAAAGTCTAACTTGTCCAGTAGACAATGCTCAAATGCTTAAAGATCCAACAGATAAAAGATTGGAATTCCTGTTAAAAATTGCCAGTCAAAAGAAGGAATAAATGCCCTTCATTTAAGTGGGCTCTTTCTCCAGCACCAGAGGCATTTGCTTCTAGGCAGTCGCGACGGCCTCCGCCGTCAAAGTCTAGAGGAAAGCCTCAGGGTCAGGCCCAGGCACAAAAGAAGTCCTGGGGGCGGAAGCCTGCAAAACAGAATTATAAAGCCTCGTTATGTCGGGGCGCCCCCGCTTGCCAGGATGGGGGGACGACTTCTGCAGTTCTCAGAAGTCTGGCAGGAGGAAATTCAGGACAGATGGGTCATCTCCACGATAACTCTAGGGTACAAACTGGAATTTCGGGAGTTTCCACCGCCTCATTTTCTGAGGTCAAACATTCCCAAAGATCCAGGGAAAAGACAATCTCTGTTTCGGGCATTAGACCGATTACTGGCTCAGGGGGTGATCATGCAAATCCCCACAGAAGAGCAAGGTTTGGGGTTCTATTCAAACCTTTTTACGGTACTAAAACCGAATGGAGATGTCAGACCCATTCTAGATCTAAAGAATCTAAATCAGTTCCTGAAGGTCCACTCTTTTCGCATGGAGTCGATCAAGTCGGTGGTTTCTATCCTACAAGGAGGAGAACTTCTGGCGTCTATCGACATCAGGGATGCATATCTGCATGTTCCTATATTTCCCGCTCACCAAAGGCTGCGGTTTGCGATAGAATGGCATCATTTTCAATTTCTAGCCTTGCCCTTCGGGCTGGCTACGGCACCCTGGGTATTTACAAAGCTTCTGGCTCCACCTCTAGCCAGGCTAAGGGCGCAGGGCATAACAGTCTTGGCGTGGCCTGTTTGGAGAAAAGCGTGTGCATTACAACCAAATACCTGGAAAATCTAGGTTGGATTCTCAACCTAGAGAAGTCTTCCTTAAAACCGCTAAAAAGGCTGGAGTACTTGGGTCTGATCATAGACACAACCGAGAAAAAGGTGTTCTTGCCTTAAGCAAAGATCAACGCCATAAGAGAGCTGGTGCATATGGTCAGGTCGGAAAGAGATCCCTCCATTCGCCTTTGCATGAGCTTCTTAGGGAAAATGGTGGCTTCATTCGAGGCAGTTCCCTATGCCCAGTTCCATTCGAGACTGTTACAAAACAACATCCTGTCTGCTTGGAACAAAACGGTTCAAGCTCTAGATTTACCAATGTGGCTGTCCCCAAGAGTGTCCCAGAGCCTCAGTTGGTGGTTGGTAACCCGGAATCTGCTGAACGGAAGATCCTTCAGACCAGTTATCTAGAAAGTGTTAAAGACAGATGCCAGCCTTTCAGGTTGGGGAGCAGTACTAGAAAAGACAACTGTCCAGGGACAGTGGTCAAGAACCAAAAGAACCTTGCCCATCAACATCCTAGATATTCGGGCAGCGCGTCTGCCTCTGAAGGCCTGGACATTCAGGTTACGGGTTGTCCTGTCAGGATCCAATCCGACAATGCCAAAGCTGTGGCTTACAGTATATCAATCACCAAGGAGGCACCAAGAGTCTCGCAGCACAGAGGGAGGTGAACGATATTCTAACTTGGGCAGAAAGGAATGTTCCGTGCCTATTGGCAGTTTTCATTTCAGGAGTAGAGAATTGGCAGGCGGACCACTTGAGTCGCCAGCAGTTGTTCCCGGGGGAATGATCCCTTCACCCCGACATTTTTCTGGCTGTTTGCCAAAGATGGGGGACTCCGGACGTAGATCTTCTGGCATCCAGCTTCAGCATGAAGTTGGTCAACTTTGTGTGCAGGACAAGGGATCCCCTCGCATGTGGAACAGATGCGTTGTTGACCCCATGGGATCAGTTCTCACTCATTTATGCATTTCCCCCTATTCAGTTGCTGCCACGACTTCTTTGCAGAATCACGCTGGAAAGAAAGCTGGTAATTCTTGTAGCCCCAGCATGGCCCAGAAGGTCCTGGTATGCAGAAATTGTAAAGATGGCGGTGGGGGATCCATGGTCCCTTCCACTACGTCCAGACCTACTCTCACAGGGGCCGATATTCTATCCTACCTTACAAACTCTAAATTTAATGGCTTGGCTATTGAAACCCACATTCTGAAGAAACATGGGCTATCTGGCTCAGTTATCTCTACCTTGATTAATGCAAGGAATCCAGCTTCCAGAATCATATATTATAGAGTCTGGAGGGCTTATGTTTCCTGGTGTGAATCCAAGGGTTGGCACCCTCGAAAGTATAGCATAGGCAGAATTCTCGCCTTTCTACAATTAGGGGTAGAGATGAAACTGGCCTTGAGTACTATTAAGGGCCAAGTCTCGGCTTTATCGGTCTTATTTCAAAGAAGGGGGTGATCATGCAAATCCCCACAGAAGAGCAAGGTTTGGGGTTCTATTCAAACCTTTTTACGGTACTAAAACCGAATGGAGATGTCAGACCCATTCTAGATCTAAAGAAAGTATAGCATAGGCAGAATTCTTGCCTTTCTACAATTAGGGGTAGAGATGAAACTGGCCTTGAGTACTATTAAGGGCCAAGTCTCGGCTTTATCGGTCTTATTTCAAAGAAGGGGGTGATCATGCAAATCCCTACAGAAGAGCAAGGTTTGGGGTTCTATTCAAACCTTTTTACGGTACTAAAACCGAATGGAGATGTCAGACCCATTCTAGATCTAAAGATAGCAATAGAAAATACCACAGAAAACAAGTCTGCTTCAAGTAAACTTTAGCACAAATCCTGGACAAGACCCCATTTGTTTTGCTTTAAAGGTTACTTTGCAGTATAAGCAAGTTAGCAATGAAACCACTGTAGTGTAACAATGTGTCTTTTACTAAACAGAGAAGCTGCACATGCAACTATAGAAAAAACAATTCACTGCATACAAAGTATCATAAAATATGCCTTCAACATGCACAAGCTATCCATGCTTCCTAACAAATACGCATGTACAATGTATACAATAAGTACACTAAACATACACTTAATTTGGGCCTTCCTATAAAAGGAGTCTTCTTATGGTTCCTTCCTTCTCAGAGTCCTCAGCTTGTTCAGCTTGTTCAAGTCCTTTCCCCTCCCCTCTATTTCCGTAGGCCGGGTTCACACTGGTACGACAAACGCTCCGACATTGGGAGCTCATATCGCATGGCGTGTGAAAATCAATGTTTCCCTATGGGAGCCGTCTTAACTGGTCTGGCACAAGTAGGTCCGACTTTGAAAATGCTCCCTGCACTACTTTGGTCCAACTTTGATCCTACTTCAGCCCATTGAATATCACTGAAGTCGGATCGCCTTCTTGATTGATTCGACTTTGGCATGCAACTTGTGCTCTGATAATCTTGAAGGGGAACTTGAAGAGCATACCAGGCCCTTCTGTCTGGTATGGATTTTAAGGGGAACCCCCATGCCGAAAAAACGGTGTGAGGGTCCCCCCACGATCCATACCAGACCCGTATCCGAGCACACAGCAGGTCAGGAAAGGGGGCGGGGACGAGCGAGCGCTCCCCCCTCCTGAACCGTACCAGGCCGCATGCCCTTAACATGGGGGGGTGGGTGCTATGGGGGCGGGGTACATATTGGCATTGGGCGGGGTCACCGTGTGACATCATTCAGAGGCCACGCCCCTTATTCTGGGGCATGATGGGCAGTGACATCATAAGGGGCGGGTCTCCGGTGACACCGCCCCATGCCAATATAAGTAGTGGCACACCGCGCACCCAGCATTAGAGCGGGCGAGAGAGCGTCGAGTCAACATCGGAAGAAGAACAGAGGGAGAAGACAGCAGAGAAGACCCAACAAAAGAGCAAGACGATAGCAGGGAAGACCCAGCAGAGGCAGAAGACAGCAGACAGAGGGAGAAGAACCAGAGAGAGAGCGGAGAAGACCCGGAGAGGGGAAAAGAAGTTGTGAGAGACGCCGAAGATGCCTTAATAAATTATTTTAACACCTCGTGTACAATGTACCCCACACTCATTCACATAGGGTGGGGGGCTGGGATCTGGGGGCCCCCTTGTTAAAGGGGGCTTCCAGATTCCGATAAGCCCCTCACCCGCAGACCCTGACAACAAATGGCCAGGGTTGTCGGGAAGAGGCCCTTGTCCTCATCAACATGGGGACAAGGTGCTTTGGGGTGGGGGGGTTCAGGGCCCCCCTGCCCCAAAGCACCCACCCCCCATGTTGAGGGAATGCGGCCTGGTACGGTTCAGGAGGGGGGAGCTCGCTCGTCCCCACCCCCTTTCCTGACCTGCTGGGCTGTGTGATCAGATAAGGGTCTGATATGGATTTTGGGGGGACCCCCACACAGTATTTTCGGCGTGTGGGTTCCCCTTGAAATCCATACCAGACCAAAGGACCTGGTATGCTCTTGGAGGGGGAACCCATGCCGGTTTTTTGTATGGAGTTTCCGCTAAAGATTCATACCGGACACGAGTGCGTGGTATTGTCGGGGATCAAAGATGGATCCCTGCTCACTGAAGTTGGTCGCATGTCGGACTTCAAGTCGCAAGACAAAGTCGGATCCAAAGTGGTATGAATGTCATGTCGTACCAGTGTGAACCCGGCCTGAAGCATAATTTCCTGCCCTAAACTTCATGACCAGTCCAATAGCTTTGTTAGCCTTTTATAGGGGACTGGGGAGGCCTATCTTCCAAAAAACAACACATATGTATACATACATATATTTTATATGTATGTATACACATGCTATAAAAATAGCCATAGCAACACACAATGTCCTGGAAGAAAACTTGTAGGATGTGTTGTCCTGTATTCCAGCTGACCAGTAATGCCGCGTACACACAAATTCCAACAACAAATGTTCGATGTGAGCTTGTTGTCGGAAATTCCAACCCTGTGTAGGCTCCTTTGAACATTTGCTGTCGGAATTTCCGACAACAAATGTTTGAGAGCTGGATATCAAATTTTCCGACAACAAAATTTGTTGTTGGAAATTCCGAGCGTGTGTACACAATTCCGACGCACACAATTCCATGCATGCTGGGAATCAAGCAGAAGAGCTGCACTGGCTATTGAACTTCATTTTTCTCGGCTCGTATGTCTTGTACGTCACCGCGTTCTTGACGTTCAGACCATGTGTATGCAAGACAAGTTTGAGACAACATCCGTCAGAAAAAAATCCACGGTTTTGATGTCGGAATGTCCGATCGTGTGTACGCGGCATAACAGTTTTCAGCCTTTATATCATGCATCTGGCTGTCTCAGCTGCTAAATCCCTGTCATTACCTTTTTTTCTAAAAACCCTAAATTTAAGCTGCTTAAATGCATGCAATGTATATCTTGCCTTCAACATCCCCTCCGTGATTGTAAAAGACTGTATGGAATCAAGTGACAAGGTGGTTCAGGTCCTCTTAGAATTTAAAGTGATTGTAAAGGCTCCTTTTATTTTCTATAAAAATAACAAACATGTTATTCTTTACTGCTCTGTGCAGTGGATTTGACCAGAGCAGCCTGGATTCTCCTCTTCTCAGGTCCCTCTTCTGTACTCCTGTCTCCTCCCTCCTGTCGAGTGCCCCCACAGCAAGCAGCTTGCTATGGGGGCACCCGAGCTGAGTCATAGCTCCCTTTGTAAATTCAGACATGTAGCCACGACCTGGCCCTGTCCCCTCGCTTTTCTGATTGGCTAGCTGATTTTGATTGACAGCAGCCGGAGCCAATGGCATTGCTGTGTCTCAGTTAATCAGGAGGGAGAGTCTGGGATGGCCGAGACACTCATGGACATCACTGGATAGAGATGGGGCTCAGGTAAGTGTTAGGGGGGCTTCTGCACACAGAAGGCTTTTTATCTTAAAGCATAGAATGCATTAAGATAAAACAACTTCTTCCTTTACAACCCCTTTAAAGCTAAACACCAGGAAAACAGCTAAATACACAGATTTCACCTGCCAAAGCATTTGTATTTCTGACTATCCAGTTCCAAGATTTACGCAGCTCTGACACATAGTACAACTCTGGCTGGCAGGGGAGGGTACCTAATTTTTCTCTGCTGCAGTTATAAATCTCTTGCCTACCCCTACCCTGTAATTAGGCAATAAAAGCACAGACACCCCACTCACTCCTATCGGCATACCCCATTGCACGGTAGTACAGTTGTATGCAAAAGTTTAGGAACCCCTTATAATTTCCATGATTGTCATTTATAAATATTTGGGTGTTTGGATCAGCAATTTCATTTTGATCTATCAAATAACTAAAGGACACAGTAATATTTCAGTAGTGAAATTAAGTTTATTGGATTAACAGAAAATGCGCAATATGCATCAAAACAAAATTAGACATGTGCATAAATTTGGGCACCCCAACAGAAAAATCACATCAATATTTAGTAGAGCCTCCTTTAGGAGAAATAACAGCCTCTAGATGCTTCCTATAGCCTGTAATGAGTGTCTGGATTCTGGATGAATGTATTTTGGACCATTCCTCCTTACAAAACATCTCCAGTTCAGTTAGGTTTGATGGTTGCCGAGCATGGACAGCCCGCTTCAAATCACCCCACAGATGTTCAATGATATTCAGGCCTGGGGACTGGGATGGCCATTCCAGAACATTGGACTTGTTCCTCTGCATAAATGCCGGAGTAGATTTTGAGCAGTGTTTTGGGTCGTTGTCTTGTTGAAATATCCAGCCCCGGCGTAACTTCAACTTTGTGACTGATTCCTCAACATTATTCTCAAGAATCTGCTGATATTGAGTGGAATCCATGCGACCCTCAACTTTAACCAGATTCCCAGTACCGGGACTGGCCACACAGCCCCACAGCATGATGGAACCTCCACCAAATTTTACTGTGAGTAGCAAGTGTTTTTCTTGGAATGCTGTGTTCTTTTGCCGCCATGCATAACGCCCCTTGTTATGACCAAATAACTCAATCATTGTTTCATCAGTCCACAGCACCTTATTCCAAAATGAAGTTGGGTTGTCCAAATGTGCGTTTGCATACCTCAAGCTACTCCGTTTGTGGCGTGTGTGCAGAAAAGGCTTCTTTCGCATCACTCTCCCATACAGCTTCTCCCTGTGCAAAGTGCGCTGAATTGTTGAAGGATGCACAGTGACTCCATCTGCAGCAAGTTGATGTTGTAGGTCTTTGTAGGTGGTCCGTTGGCTGTTTTTGACCGTTCTCACCATCCTTCACCTTTGCCTCTCCAATATTTTATGTGGCCTGCCACTTCTGGCCTTAACAAGAACTGTGTCTGTGGTCTTCCATTTCCTCACTATGTTCCTCACAGTGGACACTGACAGCTAATATCTCTGCGACAACGTTTTGTAGCCTTCCCCTAAACCAGGGGTCGTCAACCCCCCATCCCCGGCCCACTACCGGGCCGTGGCGCTTCCGCAGCCGGGCCGCCAGTGCGGGCCATCAGTAAGAGACAGCGCTGGGTGGATGGAAGAAGCGAGTGGGCAGACAAGCAGAGATAATATCTCTCTCCGTCCCCTGCATCACCGCTGTTCCACCCTCAAAGCCAGTGCTCTGTGTCAGTGTCGGAGGTGCAGCGGGAGCAGAGAGATGACATCATCTCATACTGCCCACCCCGTATCACCACTCTCATGTTGCTCCTCGCTGTGTGAAAACAGATTCTGTTCAGCGGTGCAGATTGCCTGCCCCCCCCCGGCAGCTAACCAGGAATGGCAGAAGGGTGGAGCCAGAGAGTGACAGCCGGAGGAGTCCCGGACCCTCCCTCTGCCAGGTGAGACTGGCTGCAGCATGAGGAGGGAGACAGCTGCGACATCCAGAGGGGCGATCCCATAGAGATATGACGTCATCAGTGACAGTTGAGCTGTGTGTGGGAGTACAGGTGGGGTGTGCTGGGACTTGTAGTTCACCCCCTCAGCTGTCTGCCTGACAGACCACAAGGAGTGCTCCACACACTCCACATCTGGTGACAGGCAACGTGGCAAGTGACAATCCACATCTTGTGGCAGTAAGCGTGGCAGGCGATGTGGCAAGTGACATTCCGCATCTGGTGGCAGGCGACAGTGGCAGGTGACGCACTCAGGGCTCCCACTGATTCTACATTATGGTGAGTTGAACTATTTCATTTATTACTACAATGTAATAAATGTAATAATATAAATAATGCGCTTCAATCACCCTGACACCATATCAAGCATGGTGCCGAGATGATTGAAGCACTAACACCAGCCATTCCAGCCATTGCCCACGAAAAATCGTGACCCCACCCGGTCCTTGGCACAATTTTCTTCTACGCAGCCAGTCCCCGGTGCAAAAAAGGTTGGGGACCACTGCCCTAAACCATAATGTAGAACAATCTTTGTTTTCAGGTCATGTGAGAGTTGTTTTGAGGCCCCCGTGTTGCCACTCTTCAGAGGAGAGTCAAAGAGAACAACAACTTGCAATTGGCCACCTTAAATACCTTGTCTCATGATTGGATGCACCTGTCTATGAAGTTCAAGGCCTAATGAGCTCACCAAACCAATTGTGTGTTCCAATTAATCAGTGCTAAGTAGTTACAGGTATTCAAATCAACAAAATGACAAGGGTGCACAAATTTACGAACCTGTCTAATTTCGTTTTGATGCATATTGCGCATTTTCTGTTAATCCAATAAACCTCATTTCACTACTGAAATATTACTGTGTCCTTCAGTTATTTGATAAATAAAAATGAAATTGCTGATCCAAACACCCAAATATTTATAAATGACAATCATGGAAATTGTCAGGGGTTCCTAAACTTTTGCATACAACTGTACACTTAAGTGGCTCCTTGTACTGATTTTCCTTCTACTTCCCTGAGCTCTGCTGTGTGGTACACTGCAAGAGGGGGGTGTCAAATTCAGGTACTTGCACTATTTGCATTTAAAAAATACACTTATTGATGTATTAAATTGTAAATGTGGAAGGATTAGAACCCCTGTCAGGTTTTTATTGACAACTCTCCAAGAGGTAATTCTTAAAATTACAGAGCTGCATTAAATGTGCCTTTTTCATGTGCCTAAGGTTTGAGCTCATGTGAGGGTACCTTTCCTGCTTAGGAAAAGAAAATCCCTCTTTGCTGGTTATTGCCATTTATTGTTTGGAGAAGGTAAACTGGGGAGGATAGTACATGTATCTCAGAATGGAAGGGATCTTGCCGTTCTTTCTCCCTGTTTTCTCCCTGTTAATAATGTTAGTCAGAACAGTTTGATCTCTTCAAAAGAATACACTTACTAATTATTTCCATTAGGTAATTCAGCTGTAAATTCTTGGTTTGTCACTGTGATGGGGCAACTAATCTACAAGGATACTATGATGGGGCAACTAATCTATCGGGTCACTGTGATGGGGGCAACTAATCTATGGGGACACTGTGATTGGGCAACTAATCTATGGGGACACTCTGATAGGGCAACTTATCTATGGGGTCACTGTGATGGGGCAATTTATCTATGGGGGCACTTTGATGCAGCAACTTATCTATGGGGGCACTGTGATGGGGCAACTAATCTACAAGGACACTCTGATGGGGCAACTAATCTATGGGGACACTGTGATGGGGCAACTAATCTATGGGGACACTCTGATGGGGCAACTAATCTATGGGGTCACTGTGATGGGGCAATTTATCTATGGGGGGCACTCTGATGGGGGCAACTAATCTATGGAGGTGCTGTGAAGGGGCAATTTATCTATGGGGGCAACTAATCTATGGGTGCACTGTGATGGGGCAACTGAACTATAGAGGCACTGTGATGGGGCAACGAATCTATGGAGGCCTTGTGATGGGGGCAACTAATCTATGGGGGCGACTAATCTATGGAGGCGCTGTGATGGGGCAACTAATCCATGGAGGCATTGTGATGGAGCAACTAATCTATGGGATCACTGTCATGGGGCAAATACTTACTTAATGGGGCACTGTGATAGGGGCAACTAATCTATGGGGACACTCTGATGGGGCAATGAATCTCAAGGGACACTCTAATGGGGCAACTAACCTATGGGGTAACTATCATGGGGCAACTAATGTATGGGGTCACTGTGATGGGGCAACTAATCTATGGATAAACTCTGATAGGGCAACCCTGGCTACAAATTTGAAGCAGATGGTGCAGGCAGAGAGGTTGCTGCTCAAATAGAGGCAGAGGGCAACTCTTGGAGGCCTCACAGGCACAATGAGCCATGGACAAGCTCCAGCAGGACACAGCACAGGAAGGACAGCACACCATGCTCTCCAGAGCTCTGGCACATGGGAGAAGGAAGTCTTTGGCTTGCGGGGGGAATTCCACATGTCAGCCAGAGCGGCGGGGGGGGGGTTGGGTTGGATCACAGGGGATGTGGACAGGCGGGAGCTGTATGTGAGGTGGTAGGTTCTGGGCACAGGTCTCCCCACATGTAAGACCCCTTTCACACTGCTAGCGGGGCCGCGTCAGTGGTAAAGCGCCGCTAGTTTTAGCGGAGCTTTACCATCGTTTTAGCAGCCCTTTTCAACCGCTAGCGGGACGCTTTTAACCCCCGCTAGCAGCCTGAAGTAAGGCTTAAATGCGCCCGAAAAGCGCCGCTTTCAATGGGCAGGGGCGATGGAGGAACGGTGTATACACCGCTTCTAAACCGCTCCAAAGACGCTGCTTGCAGGACTTTTTCTAACGTCCTGCAAGTGCACCGCCCCAGTGTGAAAGCCTGAGTGCTTTCTCACTGGGGCTGCAGCGTTTTTCAGGCGCTTTACAGGTGCTATTTTTATCCCTTTAACGCCTGAAAAATGCCTCAGTGTGAAAGGGGTCTTACTTAGAGGTATCCTGTTTTTTTTTTTTTTTCAATTATCAAAATAAAATAGGTCCAACATAGTAAAAAAAAAAAAAAAAAAATAATAATTTTTAAATCTTTATTTCTTGCCATTTCCATGACCCACCACCAAAGACAAACACAGGGTGGGCTGTACATTGACTGATCACTGTGAAAGTCAGTCACAGGCTATCACAGAGAACATGTGATTAAGAGCTGGCCCTCCCGCCTCCCGATTGGTCATATGAGTCAGAGAGCTGTCAGTGGCAGCTCAGTCTCTGTGCTGGGAGCACACTGTGTAGGCACAGCCAGGACAGTGAGACTTGCAACACTGGATGTAAACAACCTCAGAAGCCATAGCTACCAGTTTTAGTTAAGTATGCATCTGTGGAGGGGGCAGGCAGGTTAGATTAGGTTAGGGTAAAGGGGTAAAATGATTCCTGAGCAGTGCCTGCATCTGATTGGATTCAGGTGATGTTCAGTTAACAATTTTAAGCCCTGCTCCTTCCATTTTTCAGTCATAGGATGTTGGGCAGAGTGGTGCTGACAAGGCCACACATTGATTGACTGCTATCCAGTTCCAAATGAAATTTGCTCAGTGTATGGTCAGTTTATGTGTCACCCCCAGCCAACCTAACCTAAATAGTGTAGGTTGGTAGTTTTATTAGAAAATAAACATTTAAAGGGGAATAGGGGCCAAGATTTGAACATATAGACTTAAAAAAAGAAAACTGCAACTGACTGGGAATGTTTTCATGTTAATTGTGCTTACTAAAGTTACTGAAATCCTTAAAGCGGCGTTTCACCCAAAAATGGAACCTCCGCTTATTTGTTCCCCCCCACCTCCTGTGCCACCTTTCAGGGGGGAGGGGGGAATGGGTACCTGTTTTTGACAGGTAGCCTTCCCCACTTCCGGGAGACAGTGCCGCGGCGCTATCCCTCGGAAATTTAGCTCCCCTCTTCCTTCCTCTGCCGCCAGGTCAGTTAGAAAGCACAGCGCGCTTCACAGTAGGTAACCGGCTGTGAAGCCAAAAGGCTTCACTGCAGGGTTTCCCTTATGACGAATGGCGGCGGCAGCAACTGACAGCCAATCCAAAAATCGGGTGTGGTACCGACATTGCAGGCTCCCTGGACAGGTAAGTGTCCATATATTAAAAGTCAGCAGCTACAGTATTTGTAGCTGCTGACTTTTATTTTTTTTTACCCAGACGGAATACCTCTTTAACCACTTGCTTACTGGGCATTTAAACCTCCTGCCCAGGCCAATTATCAGCTTTCAGTGCTCTCACACTTTGAATGGCAATTGCACGGTCATGCAACACTGTACCCAAATGAAAATGCAAATAGAGCTTTCTTTTGGGGGTATTTAATCACTGCTGGGTTCATTCTTTTTTATAAAAAAAAAAAAAGGAAGAAAGACCGAAAATTCTGAAAAAAAAAGGTTTCACAATTTGTTTTAAAATTTTGACAACAGATCATTTTTCTTCTTCATTTATGTGCGCTGATGAGGCAGCACTGATGGGCATTGATAAGCTGCACTGATGGGCACTGATAGGCTGCACAGATAGGCACTCATAAGGCTGCACTGATAGGTGGTACTGGTTGTCACTGATGAGGCAGCACTGGTGGGCACTGAGAAGTGGCACTGATAGGCGGCACTGAAGGGTGGCACTGATAGGTGGCACTGATGATGAGGCACTGGTTGGCAGCACTGATAGGTGGCACTGATACGCACCTGTAGGTGGCACTAGTGGGCACTGGAGGGCACTGCATAGCAGCAGTGCCTCTCCCTGTTCGGGACCGATGTCCCTCTGTTAGAATCCGGTGATCGGCTTTTTTTCCCCCTCACGCTGTCAGCGTGAGGGGGAAAAAAAAAAGCTGCTTACCGATTTTCTGTTTACATCATGTAATCAGCTGCCATTGACTGACAGCTTAACATGTGGTAAGGGGCCAGGATTGGCTCCTTTCTCCAATCTGTAATCAGCCAAGGCTCATTGACTCAGTGATCGCAGAGTTCGCCGCGTGCGCCCTGCAGGGGGCATGCAGGCAGCTCATGCACAGGAGGACATCTATTGATGCCCTCCCGGCAATTAAGGCCCTCGCTGTAGTCGTCATTCGGCTATAGTGCGGGAGGGAGGTGGTTAATGGATATGTAAACTCAAGAACAAAAATGTAATATAATGCAGCTTACAAGCCCTTTGATGTGGTGGTTGTGTTAGTTTTCCTTTTTTTAGGGTTAATACATTACCTGTAAGCACAAAAAATACCTGCTGATCCTGCCAGAAATGTTTAGTGTTTGTTACTTCCTGTGAGCTGAGCTGAAATCATAAAGATATCTAATTTTCTAACTATCTTCTGGTAACTGGAAATAATGGCTAGATTTTGTGATAAATAGTCTGGCCTCTCACTACTAGCCCGTTACTGTTATAGGGGTCTCGCTGGCCAGCAATAGGATTGGGGAGTGTAGGCAGGTTAAGGTGGGCCCACTAAGTGTGACTCTTTTAAATCCTTCCAGGAAGGAGGGTGAGTTCACTTTCTTCCTGGCAGGATCCCATTATATATGGTGGGAGGAGTTAGTAGGTAGAGTAGGTTGCTGGCCATGGGAAGGAGAGCCATGAAGGGGAGCAACATCTAGGAGCTGAGATTTAACTTTTACCTTTACCCAGGAGGGGTTCCCCTGAAGATGGGTTATATCACCGACCCTAAAGAACTTGTGACTGCTTTTTTGGAGAAAACCTTTTCTATTGAACCGTGTTAGGCCCAAGGTCTGAGTGACTGTTGTTATGCTGCGGTTCTTCAGTAAAGAGGAAGTTTATCTGCATTCAGCCTCTGTGTGAAGTTATTCAGATATCACAGTGGATGTGGTGAGAGAGAGTAAAGGACTCTCAATAATATCACCTAGCTGTCGAGCCCTGTGAGAAGTTAGGCCAGTGTTTTGTTACCCCTGGGGTGGGTACCAGAAGGGTGGGTAGAGGATCCGGTTGCTGGTCCCCACCTGCACATCGAGAGGAAGAGAGTGTGAACTACAGAGCAAGGGCTGGTATGTCTGGGAAGGTAAGTCTTTTATGTTAGGGGTGCTCTGGCTGCCGCTGTGGCCACGAATAGGCAGTCCGTCACCCGCTAACAGACGAGTGGACTGGAACCAGACTCTTGACCACAGAAGCTGCCAACTATTTCCTAACAGAGCCCCCAAGGATGTTCTAGAAGATAACATAACTTTACATATAATACAGGGATTTTGGGTACAGTTTAGAGTGTAAAACAACATGAAGATAAAAAATATTGCCTTACCCTGAGTTCTCAGAAAGTCAGAGTTCAGATTTACATAGGAGTTTCTAGTGATGGGAGGTTGGGAAAGCACAAGTCTAGCCATACTTTTTTAGACAGATTAG
Source organism: Aquarana catesbeiana (assembly GCF_042186555.1). Lineage (NCBI taxonomy): Eukaryota > Metazoa > Chordata > Amphibia > Anura > Ranidae > Aquarana > Aquarana catesbeiana. The sequence continues at coordinate 630,084,156 of NC_133327.1, forward strand.
TGTAAGGTTTTAGCCTATATCAGGTTTTTACTGTTGTGTTCCCTTGGTAAATTTTCCTCAGGGTGGCACCAGTCATAAGGACAGAAAATGAAACGAATACTACCATGTCTACACTGTGAAGAATTTCCCTAACTTTCTGTTCTAGTGATACCAGAGGCAGAGACAGTCTTTACAGCGAGGCTCAGAGAGGAGGAGGAGGGAGAAGCAGCTTAGAGAGCCAGTCATGTGTTCTACAGTGCAAGAAGCCATGTTGATAGAAGGAAAAAGAAGAGTGACAGAGCGATGAATTCATCAGTGTTTTGCTTCTCTTTTCACTGTCCAGTCATAACATCTGTTCGTGAAAGTGAAACTGCAGCAAAAAGAGATCAGGTCCCCTACCCTGCTAGACAAGGCTGTCGTGCTGTGTAAGATGTAGGCCTGGATAGAGAGAATTACAAATCCTTTTGGAAGGTAAAACAGCTCTCATATATATATATATTGCATCTGTAAATTTAGCCATTTGCCACTTGAGTTCAGCCTTGAACATTTATGCCAGAATAATGCTCCACCGATAGCTAAGATAAGTGCAATAGTCCTGGTTGAATGCTGTGAATCATTTAGGCCACGCCTCTTGTTTCAGAGAACACAACAAACATTCATTGGAACACGCATCTCTATCACAGAATCAGTTGGCCAGCTGACTACGCTTCTCATAATCGGAAAGGAAAAACAAAATTTGGCAAGGCAGTTGCTTGTATAAATTAACGTCAGCTTTAATAAACAGCAAACCTCGCTTCTCTGTTACAAAGCGGATACATATACGGGAATAAGCTGCAATCCCAGCCAGAAAAATATTGCAGTTGTTTATCATTTCCTTAAAATGAATGGGCCTGCTGCATATTTCGTAGCTGGCATCAGATTATTTTTATCACAGAGAAACTGCAATGTAGTATTTAGGGTGAACATTTTTCTTAAAGGGCAGCCCCTAGTTGAACAGCTCTAGTACTTCCATAAAACACATAAAGGCTCCGCTCACAGGGGGCGTTCAAGGCCAGCACACATTTCACATGGGACATGGATTCCTTCCCCCTTTGTGAACGAGACTGTTTGATTTGCCAAAAATTTGCAAAGTGATACATGTACTCTAGGGATCAGTCCAAGCCTACTGTGCTATAGGTAGGTGAATAATCAATCACTAAAATCTCATAACATTTTTAACATGTTAATCTAATATTTAAAGTTATTTTACGCTTTTTAAATCTGCAGCTTTCAAAAACACACTCCGGGAAAAAATACAATTTAAATGGTGCACTGAGCATCAGTTAGCTTACTCCTCAGTCTTGATTCCAGACACCTCTTTGTAAACGATCTATCAGGGCAATGGATAAAAGTCACAATTTGCTCTATGAGCAAAGCTAATATCCTGGCCTGGGAGCCAGACCTTTTTCACTTCTCGTCATCTTTTAGTTCACTAGTCCTCTCACCGCTCCCATGAGTTCTCCTGCCTCTGGAGCCTATGAGAGAGAACCTGGCAGTGTTGCAATTGTTACCAATATGAGGTACTGTATGCACATCAAGCAAGCAGTGATGTGGACACCGGAAAAAGGACCCCAAGAAGTAATTTGAAGAAGAAGGAATAGGCATTTGGATTTTTTCCTTCATACCGGCAGTTAGAGGAAGGTACGAGGTAGTAAGATGGAGGTAGGAGGCCAGATTGGGAGGGGGTTGCTAATCCTGGAATTGAATTGGGCTTTAAAATAATACCTGGTGATTCTGACACAAAGGTCCTTGTTCAGGCGCTTCCTGTTATAGGATGACAACCCTTTTTTGTTTCCTCCCAATTGCTCTGGGAGTCTCTCTGATGGAGACTATTCACATTGCACAAGTATGTTCTGCCTTTGTCAAAATTAGTATAACTCCGGCCGGGTAGGAAACCTATTACACTCCTTCTGGGAATGTCCCAACCTCACTAGCTTTTGGAATAAAATATTTCAACTAGTCTCCACATGCACGGGAATCTTAACTAAACCCAATCCTGTTCTCGCCCTCCTACAAATAGGAATAAATCTCTTCCCTCCTTCGCACAGATCAGTCGTATCTCACATATTGCTAGCAGCCCACTCAAGGGTACTCTGAAAATGGAAATCCCTGTTAGCTCACAACCTCTCAGATGTGGAAAAATGCTAGACTATAACTATACTTTTGAATGCATTTTGGCAATGAACGGCATGAGGCCCTTTGTAAGGCATGGAGTATATGGACAAGTGGGAGGGGACTCCCCTTAGGCACGTCCAGCCATTAACTCCACTGTATTTACCTTATGGTATTTGTTACCTTATGGTATTATATTTGTTTCTACCTATGTGACTTGTACCACACTGTACTGTATTTTGTTGTCTGTTTCCCACCTTGTTTGTGTGTATTTATCTCTATATTCCAATATAATTGTATTGAAAAAAAAAAAAATAATTAGTATAACTCCCAACTTTGTGGGCCACCTTTTAGCCAAAAGTATGTAGGCAAAAGGCATACCCCTGTCCAGCACCCAATAACACAGACCACAATTAATTAATACCACACATGCTCTTTACCATTGCTTTTTTGGGTTTTTCAATCATGGCAATCAGGAAGTCTGACCTGTGCAATGTTGTGCAGCTGGCAGTGCATGTAGAGGGGGAGTAGCTGAAAGAGGCTAGATGAGATCAGCAGCTCTGGGATGCAAATGGGTGGAAATCACAGCCGTGGGTGGCTCTGCAGGCACCACCTGGCTCAACAAAAGCTGATTTCTAAATCTACTGAGCCAGGTGGAACACTATCACTATATAGCAGCACCTTCATATTTAGGGAGCTATGGGTGACATGGCTGCTGAATAAAACAGCTGGGAAGGGTAAGTCCTCCATCCACGCTGTTTAGTGTGGATGAGGTTAGCAACTGATTTTATTTTGTTCAGCTGACAGGCTTAAAGAGAGAAATATGAGTTGTGCATGGTTAGCATTAAGCTACCTAAACACATCTGTCCTTAGCTTTCAGGTCTCATGTTTGTAAGGTTGTATTATTTTGCTCCAGAGTTACCTGAAGTCCAGTAGACAGTGCCCTTTTCAGAAGGTATAATTTTGTGGACCTTATATCAATGCTCACCTTGCATTTAGGACCTTCTGTTGTCAGTCCTGGCATGTTCACACATCCTAGTTGGGATTTTACCAAAACAGCGGTGTGCTCTGGTGTCTTATGACAAAGACAAACACAAGATACATGCTAGGTGCCTTTTCTTCTATTTATGAGTAGGGATGAGTAAAGGGATTTTGGAGAAAAATGGATTTTGCAACAATTTACAGCTTTTATCCTGGCAAAATGCACCTCTAATTTCAGCACGTGGTCTGAGGTTTGCTTGGAAAACCAATCAGTGAATGCTGTACTGCAGTGAACTGAATGATTTAACAGTATTAAACAGTGTCAAAATATATTGATAATGATGGCCTAGTTTGATAGTTACAGGCCTGCTGAAGATTAAATTATAGTAATATAGTCCTCTAAAAAGTGGCGACTAGACAATACACAAGCAAAGTATGGCAATTCTGATAACACATGGGCAACAAACAGATAATGGTTATGTGGGAAAAAGCAGGTGGGAATTGTGGAAATCTGTGGGCAAGAAATGGGCAATTGTGACAATACACAGGCAACCAATACAACGCACAGGCAGGAAATAGTCAATTATGAAAAAATGCTGGCAGCCAAACTGGTAATTGTTCAGAACGATCGGATTTTCCGACAACTTTGTGTGACCCTGTGTATGCAAGACAAGTTTGAGCCAACATCCATCGGAAAAAATCCATGGATTTGTTGTCGGAATGTCCGATCAATGTCCGACCGTGTGTACAGGGCATAACACTGACACTAACTGACACTGATGCTAATACTTAAAAATACTGATGCCAATTTGTAAAAAAAAATCCTGCCCAAAACATACTGACCCTGACACTAACCTAGATCAAACCTTGATCTAGGTATTTTTTCTTTATTTTTTATCATTTATTTTTTTTACACACACATTTTTTCCCCCTCTCTACCAGGAAAGAGAAAGATACATTGTATCTTTCCTCTCCATTTACAGAGAGAAAAACACAAAGGCAGGCTCCACTGTAACTGATTAATGTGGTAGCCAATCAGAGGAACTCCCAATTCTGGGTCCCGATCATTATTACTGGGCCCCGGGGTTCTCGGTGAGACTCCAGTCTCTGTACTGGGAGTGTGCTGTGCAGTGCGCTCCTAGCACAAAGGGAGATATGCATATATGTGGCCCCGCAGAAAAAAGCACAGTGCAGTCGGACCACATATATGTGTTACATTGGTGGGAAGGTGTTAATGTAACAGCCAGGGGAGGAGTGAAGGACATTACTATAGCATATCACTTGAGGGGCAGCTCTTAGTCTGCTGGGGCTGCTGACATTACATCCAAGATGGAGGCACCTAGCAGAAGGTCTCGGGGATTTTGGATATCTACACAAGGGAGAATTTTACAGGTAAATAACATGCCAAAATTATTAATGCACATATAAACCTTATAGAAGATTGGTTTTGAAATTAGTGGTGTCTTCAAGAAATGTTTCTGTGCCTTTCTTAAAGTGTCATTAAACCCACATCATTAAAAACTCTTAATAAATGGTGTATTACATGCTGTTCATACTCAACTCAGTCACTATGAGATTCGTTTTCTGTATTCTGCAAAAAACCTAGTTGATCCCACTGTTCTCTGTCTCCCCCTTCTGTCCATGAACCCACTACAGTTGGAGATTTTGCAGAGCACTTTTGGCAGCTCTGCTCATGCTCAGTTTTCAGTGAGTTTCTATGCTGAGCATTCCCTCCCTATCACATCTGAGCAGCCCATGTGACTATAGTCACACATGTTGGTATATACACAGTGGTATATGACAGCCCACTCCCTCCCTCCTCCTCCCCGCCCACTAACCAGCTAAACACAATGGGGGTGGGATATTACATGTAGATTCGCTTCTATTATAAGACACAGGCTGGATGGGTGACACAGCCTGTGACTGCCAGAAATCTGCCCACATCATGTTAATGCCAAAAAATAATAAAGATTGTATTTTAAATATATGTTTGTGCAATCATTTAAAACAGTTTATTGATAATAATTATTTATTTTTGCTTTGTATTCCAAAGGCTGTTTTTTTAGTTTTGAACATGTGACCAGCAGCAGAGGACTAGAAGCTCCTCCTGCTTATGTTTCCCTGCAGACAGGCTGGGAAAGATTGAGGTCATGTGACAGCTCTATATCGATTAGGAAAAAGGTAGCTACATGCTTTTTTTAAAAAAAATATCTACTATGCCATTATCCACAAACAGAAATAAAAGGGACAATATAAATTGTTTAGTATCACTTTAAAGCAGTAGTAAATCCCGCTTTGTTATTTTTACCTAGCCTGTAGGTAAAATGAATATCTCCTAAACGTGCACCATTTAGGAGATATTCACCCTGCATGCAGCAGCTGACGTCAGCGACACATGAGCTCTAAAGGTCCGGGATGCCAGAACCAAGGGCTCCCGTATGCATGCACGGGAGTGAGGTCATCTGAGAGGGCTGACATCTTCTCCAGTCCTTTCTTCTGAGATTGAGTGGCCGGAGCTCGCGATCCTGGAAGGAAGGACGGGAGAAGATGCCAGCCCTCTCAGAGGTGCCCGAGCGTCGCTGGAAGGGCTTCGTTCTAAGGTGAGTTTTTCATAATGTGCTAGTATGCGATGCATACTAGCACATTATGCCATTGTCTTGCTGTTTTTTTTCTTTCCCAGCAGTTTACTACCACTTTAATATTGTCTCCTCTAGCCAAATAAATTTAAAATAATCAGCAGGGGAAGTACAATTCCTAACCACATACTGGTGACCACACTTGGAGAAAATTCTGACAATGTCCCTGAGACATGTTATAAGATACTTGTGAGTATCTGAATCCCCCAGTAATCACTCAAATCTGAACTATCCCAGAATCAAAACCAATTTCAAAAACAACAACAAAAATTCGGCATCACATATCACTAAACAGTCAAATCTGGTGACGTAAACATATTAATCTTTCAGTGAAATTTCTCATGGTCTTTTTTTATATTGGAAATTGGCTTTCAATTTTTTTTAAATACATGAAAATTCAATTTGTAAACACGACATTCCATTGTTAATCTGTCATGAGCAATAATTATGCCAAGAGAAAAGTGAGCAATGGGAAAATTCCACAGCTACATTGATTGAATTTAACGATGCACTTGCAGGACTGAAGTTCAAAAGTTACTCGGAACCCAGGGAGTAGCCTGCACCGGCGCTCGGCAAATGGGAGCAATCCATGAGATCCTTATCTCGATTGAGGAAATAATAATAATAATTAGCCTGTATAAAGCTTTCAGGAGCTGGGGGATTTATGTTTTCGTACTTAGATGTTAAAAAAAAGGGAATCTATACAGAAAATCTTGTAGTTCATGTTTTGTGGTTAACCAAACATGCTATGAGTCAAACTATTGGAAAAGGAGTAGTAATTGAAGACACATGCTATGACATAATCATTTATACAGAGAGGAGAGGCTTCAGATTAAACGTCCTGTGGCCCGCAGCTTAGCAAGTGTTATCTGTGATTTTTTTTTTCATCCGTTTATGCACTTATTTTTGCGTTAATTTGTGCCACATGTCTTTGCTAAACCTAAAAACAGCTTGGCTTCACAGAATCAAAATGTACTGGAGCCATTTTTTAAATGTCTGCCAATAGTGCCTGATTGCTCTTTGCTTTCTCAGGTTCCAAGGGAGCAAAATAGGGACAGGCCTTGAGTATTTTGGGTAATGAAGCTTTAAAGGCAAACTCCAGGGATTTTTTAAATAGTTCCTAAACAGAAGTTTAAAACAAAAGAAATATCTGGCTGCTTAATTCACCTTCTCTCCAGCACTGTCTTCTATACTAATTCCTATCTGTCAGTAGATGCCCTCAGTCTTTTGGGATGAATGATGCCCAGTGTCATTTAACCTTAAAGACTTAATACCCTAAGTATAGGGAGTAAAGGACCTGGTCCTTTTGAAGGGGCATCACCATAGCCTCCTGCATTCAAATACAATTATGGACCAAAGCCTAGAGGAAGCTGGTGGGGTTTGTCTTCCTGGCAGACATTGGCCAGAGTCTGGCGCCAGACATTTCTTAACTTTGCTGAGGTCAAACAATGGCTCATGGGAACTAGGGAGCATGAGAATCTCACATCTATCCTTATGGATACCCACGCCAAGTTCCTGAAGATCTGGGACCTGTGGATAGCCTTCAATGACCACCTAGGCCTGGACCGCTCCTTGCTGTCTATATGACTGCCTGTACAGGCTGAATTAGGGTGGTGCAGTGGACTGGGTCACACAGGAACTCCCCTCTCCCTTCTCTTTCTTCCCTCCTTAAGCTGTTGAAGATCATAGGCGGCTATTCCCCACTTTTTCCTAGGCAATATACTGTACATTTTTACTGGAGAGCCTCATGAGCTAGATTGATGCAGGATTTGTATACACACCAATCACTTATTTCAGTGAAGATTTATCATAAATTACCCTCATGTCCTGATGGACTTACCATGTACTTGCCTCTACTATATTTCGTTTTGTTCTTCTTGTCACACTGTTCTGCACACATTGTTTTGTGCACTTTGTAAAACATTCAAAAACTCAATAAAATCTTTGTAAAACAAATACAATTATGCAGAGAGCAGTACTGATATCATCAACTCAATGCTGTTCTTTGCATCACTAAGAACCAGCACCCTTTGGGATGGGATCCAAAGAGGAAAGGAAATCTTGTGCATCAGTCTGAATTTATTTGAAAAAGTGGGAATATAAAAAGAGCAAAAAATACTGTTGGGAGGTTGACAAGGAGTAAGGGCAGGGCAAATGGAAAGGCTTTAACCACTTAGGGACAGATCCTCTTTTTGAAATTTGCCATTTACAAGTTAAAATCATTTTTTTTTGCTAGAAAATGACTTAGAACCCCCAAACATTATATATATTTTTTCAGACACCCTAGACAATAAAATGGAGGTCATTGTAATACTTTATGTCACACCGTATTTGTGCAGTGGTCTTACAAGCGCAATTTTTTGGGAAAAAATACACTTTTCTGAATTAAATAAGACAACAGTAAAGTTAGCCTAATTTTTTTATATATTGTGAAAGATAATGTTACGCCGAGTAAATTGATGCCCAACATGTCATGCTTCAAAATTGCGCCCACTCGTGGAATGGCGACAAAAATTTCTACAGGTTACTAGTTTTGTGTTAAAGAGGAGTTTGTTTTAGAATTTTTGCTCTCACTCTAATGATCGCAGCGATACCTCACATGTGTGGTTTGAACACCATTTTCATATGCGAGCGCGACTTCGCTTCTGTGTGCGAGCTCGGCAGGACGGGGAGCTTTAATTATTTTTATTTTTTTTTTCTTATTTATTTTACTTTTTATTTTTACACTGTTCTTTTAATAAAAAATGCCGGGGTCACTTTTATTCCTATTACAAGGAATGTAAACATCCCTTGTAATAGAAAGAAAGCATGACAGGACTTTAATGTGAGATCTTTAATGTGAGATCTGGGGTCAAAAAGATCTCAGATCTCACATTTACACTTAAATGCAATAAATAAATGTTTTTTTTTTTTTGTAGCGGCATCCTGACCTCCAAAGGCCTAATGGTGACCTCCAGAGTCAGGGAGAGTGGACATCCATTCTCACAGTGTGGGTCACTAGGCATAGTGGGTGCAAAGTAGTGTAGATTAAGTTGGGCGCCAGACACTTTGATGATGCAGAACAAAAGAGATTTATTTTCTCTTAAAGAACTGGGGGGAGAGGGTTAGGGCCAGGGCACCCTTTGAGTAGGTGCAAAAGCACGTAGCAGACTCCGAGACTCACAAAAAGATAACTAGTATATGGGTGGTATAGCTCCAGGTGCCTTAAAGCTGAATTGCACCTGGAGAGCTATTCCCATTAGCAATTGAACTGGTATTTTGACTTCAACACAGATCTGTACACATACCAACTTGGTATCCCCATTGTGTAGGATCTGGCCTCCATTCCACAGCCGCTTCCTGAACTTAAACTCACAGTCTCTCTTGAAGACTCCTCGGACTCCCACTGCCACTGGGTCCCTTGAACTTCACACAGCCAACTACTGTATCTTCCGAGTACTACCCACACTGACCTTCTGGGTCCCTTACTCGACTCTACAGCCCAACTTCTGAACTCTCTTGCAAGCGTCACCCCTGCTATTCTGCTATGTCCCTGGCTTGGCATTCCCAACTTCTTCACCGTCCCCGGTTAGTGAAAGAGGCTGCTCTGGTACTCTCTCTCAGACTTTGAACTTTGGCCTTTGATGATAGGAGCGTTGTCCCTTGAAGGTGACAGTTTCCCCTTTACCTCTGACCTTGGTTCAAGCTTTGCCACTGGCAACAGGAATGATTGTCTTTCGTTAGCAACTCTGTCCCTTCACCTCTGACAAAGAGGGGTTCTCCAGCCGGCAGAACCCGTGCAACTTGGTCAGGCTTCCAACATGAAGCCCCGACCCTACGCTGCTCCAACTGTCCCTGGATAGGCCTCAACTGCCTGGCAACCAGGGAACTCCTGGATAGGCCTCAACTGCCTAGCAGCCAGGAGCTTTCAACACACGTTCACCCAGTCAGCCGCCTAGGTGGCACCGAACCCCCAATCACCCAGCTCCTCCCAAATAAATAGGCTCTCCAGGCAGGCTATGGGGCCCAAGAAAACCCCTGCCATTTTGCTAGTGCATTCTATCCACTCATATTACAAGTTCATTTGCACCTTATCACTCCAATGCCATAGGTAACAATGCCACCCAGCGGTGGAGGAGAGCAGTGTATCAAACTCAAAAGTAGGAAAAGAAATCAGGAGATCCCCTAACAATTGGCTAGGTTAGTTACCACCTAGCAAACTACATTTGACAGCATCCCTGTTCAAGACCAGGGTGCTAAAAAAAAAATAAAAAAATCCCCTTAAAGTGTTACTAAACCCAGTATTATGAAAATAGTTCATCCCCCCCCCCCCCCCCCCACAGTGCCCACAGCTTATAAGTCTTCTTTTTACATTAAAATATTGCCAATATACTTTCTGGATGATCTGTATACCACGGTTACATCATAAACTGCACAGTTTCTTCAGCGCTGAGAGTTCAGGAAGGTGGAGAATTTCACTGCAGCCTGGATACACGCCCACATGTGTGAGGTCAATATCATGTGGCCTGGCTATCTCTGAGAACAAGAAACTGTTCTCTCAAGCATAAAAGACACAACTGAGCATGTGCAGGTTGGCTATTCCTGTGTGTTAGCTGGCATTCCCCAGATAGACATTGCAGGGAGGGGAGGATATATGCATACAGCATAAAACAGCCTTTTTACACAATGCAGAGGATTAACCCCTTAAGTTCCACAGTGAGTATAACAAGCATGCAATGCTGCATATACAGACTGATTATACTGTTGTGGGTTTAGTAACACTTTAAGACCACTGGGCGGAAGTCACGTTTGATGTTGCTTCCGTCATCCAAACTTATGGAGCTGAGTTGAGGCCATCTTTCCCTCACTCGGCTCCGTGCTACTGAAGGGACAGCATCTGATCGTCTCCGCCACTACCGGCAGCTCCAGTAAGCGGTGGAGTTGACCAGAGCGCGTGGGGGGGCCCAATAAAAGTGATCTTGCGCCGAATTCGCTGCAAAGGCCCCTTTTATCGTAAAGAGAACCGCTCACGTTGCAGAAAATACCAGGGTTATGGCATCTATCTGCTACCATAACCCCGGTATTCTATGTGAAAGTACCGACGTATAGCTACGGCAGTTTGCAGTAAGTGGTTAAATTAGAACTAGAAGGAAAATTGTATTTTTTTTATTTTGTATAGAGTAAGGGAGCATTATAACCCCTGTAAGGTTTATTTTTGCCATCTGTGTCCCATTGGGCAGATTTACCTTCACTTCCCGTTACATAGCCAAAACAGGAAGTAAAAGAAAATCCCTCTTAACTGAGGGAATCCTTGATTGTAACCAGGGTCACCAGAACTAGTGTCCCCATGAGAAAATACCCCCTCTATTTCTATGATGGGGCCAACCCAAAATTTGTAATTTTCTTTTACTTTCACTTTCGTTGATAATCGTAAACAGGACAAATAGAGAGGACGAATCTCCCTAACAAGGGCACAAGATGAGATAGCAAGATAACAAGATAGCAATAAAAACATGAAAGGTGTTCAAATCCCTCTCCACTATCCAAAAGTAAAAGAAAAAAAAATAAAAGCCTTGAATCAGTCAGTAATAATCTGAAATGTCATCCTTCAATTTATGTAATAGTGCAGCATTTTTTTAAGGACTAGTTATTTGTACTATTAACCTGTATTTTCCCCCTCTCTGAGCAAAAATGTCTGTCTGTAAGGTCCCTATAGAGGCTGCTCTATCTCCTGCCTTAGCTTAATGTTGGAAACAAATACTTGTACAAATATTTAAATTACATTTGAGCTGACACTGGTTCTGGGAAAATGATGGAAGAAGGCACCCTGTGTCACTTCCTTGCAACAGAGCTATTCTGCCAGTCACAAGCCTTGATGAGTGTGGCTAAACAGGGACAACACTGAGAATACACTTGCTCTTCTAAGTGCATGGTGGCACAGCACTGAAACATATAAAAGGAAGTGTCTGGCACTGGATGGATCTCCAGGTATTTTAAATGGAAAACAACAAATGGCAGTTCACCTGAGAGTGAAAGATTGCAACTGAATATCACGGTAAACAGCTATCCCAGGGAAGTAAAGCGTCATTAGTAAACCAGTTACAGAGTGAAGATTCAGAATACTACAAAGGCCCATCCCTGACTTGTTATATTTATTGGTCTGTCTTTGTGGAATCATATTGGCCAAGGACTCAAACAAATTGACAAGTGTCAATTTTAGAGGACAGAAGGGGCAAACTTTAACAAATGCCACTGGCAATTGTGCTTATTCAGTGAGGGGTAGGTCTTTTAGCCAGCTATACTATATGTGACAGCTGCCTTCATTGTGATAGTGGTTTATCCAAGTTGTATCTTCCAAAGCTACCACTTAAATCTCATCAAAAGTCTGTCTTAGCACCTCAGGCTTCTAAGCAGCAACTCTAAACACATCTACCCTATGATTCTACTTAAATTGTCACATGGCAGTGGACATTTCAGTTCTAACAAATCCTCGTTCTCACTGTCATCATTAAGTTGGGTGATTGTCTACATATAAGAGGTGCTTGTGTGGTTTAGCCCCGTTTCTCTTATGCTACTAGAGCATAGAAGTCCTATTCAATCATTGGAGGCATCCAAAAATCATGATACTGTGCTCTACACTGAGACACTTTTAATTTTGCAGCATGAAGTAAAGCATGTACAGTATATCCCTTGTATTCAGCGGCGCTATCAAAGCATCTGTGCTATGGGAAATGAAGTGAGTGCTGGTTGGGGTATGTAAGCTGGGCCAGAAGCAAGGTGTACAGCAGCTATAAAACATTGGCTACACAAAGGACAGCATGCCTCTCAGATCAGATGCCCGATTTGTCAAAATAGGATGGACTGCTGGAAAGGAGGTATGAGACCAATGGCTGAAATGTTTCCATGCCTTCTGAGTATGCACTAGAGTCTTAGACAACCTGTGCAGAAATGCTCCTGGGTGGTAACGGATGTAGCCTTTGGCATCTCTGGTGCAGCTTGGAAACTCCTGATTATGTTTCAGAAGAAGTAATTTATGTGTTAAAATTAATTTGTAAAAGATTTCCCCTTTCGCTTCACATAAGGCTCTCCCTGTTGACATGGAAATCTGGGACCGTATATCAGCTGTGGGTGGAAGCAAGGGAACAGTCCCCACTGGCACATCATTCTGGTGTTTCTTCCTCTGGTTCTTCTACAGTGCTGTCCTGTGATGTTCTTCCTGGTTCTTTTTCTGCTTCTCACTGCCTTTTGGCTTCATCGATTAGCATCTTTCTTTCTAGATCTACCCGCTATGCCCACATACAAGTACCAGAGACTATTATCAACCTGGAGAAGAATGACTTAGCACACCCATGTGTCCTAATTTGCCAGGCTCTCTATGTTCCAAGCTCAGATTGCCTGACTCAGAGACTGATATACAACATATAACAGGTAAGACTCTTTCAGTTTCTTGCATGGAACTAGGTTGTTTAGCTTGCTTGAATTCTGCCAGTTCTTACTGCGATTCCTGAGGTTTACTTCCTGCCACGCTTCTACCCCAGGCAATTCTTGACTATGAACCAACCTTTGGCATCTGCTGGTTGTGACTCTTGCCAGTTAGGCCGGTCGTACACGGTTCAAATTTTGTCCGGTTCAGTAGGAACCTACCGACATTCAACTTATTAAAAGGCACGCTGAATGTACCAAGTTGATTTGCTTATGATTATCGCAAGTGGCTACTATAGCCGCTAGCGCTAATCATTGACTTCTCCTGGCGGGGACTTTCTCCCGCCCGCTACCGCCTCCCCCATTGGGAGAAGACAACTGCTCGGCAGGAGGGACTCCCCTGTCAGGACTGTCTGTGTTGATAGGGGAATTGTGTGAATTTCTTTCCTGCAACCCATGGTTGCAGGATTAATCAACTACTCTCTGTCAATTAATTTTCAATTAATTTCCCAGCACCTCTGTCAACTCACAACTAGGAGCTTAGCAAACAGCAGGAGCTTTGCTGATTGCACTGCTCTAACTGTGATATGGCAGGGAGTCATTATGGGGAAGAGGGGGATTGGCGGCTTGCCTGAACCCTCTGTTTATCAAAGAGGTAGAAGATAAAACTTCAACTAGGCTTCAGCATGAACTTAACATGAAAACATATATCTGACCCAAGGTCCATCATATGTTAAGGCTACATGTAATGGATAGACTACTGTAGTTAACCCAAAGAGTTTTTAATTTCAATAAGTTTTTATTGTTTTTCCATAAACAAGTAAGAAGTACAAGACGTATTGGGGGTTATTTACGAAAGGCAAATCCACTTTGCATTACAAGTGCAAACTACAAGTGCAAAGTGCACTTGAAATTGCACTGAAAGTGCACTTGGAAGTGCAGTCGCTGTAAATCTGAGGGGAAGATTTGAAATGAGGGGGAAGCTCTGCTGATTTTATCATCCAATCATGTGCAAGTTAAAATGCTGTTTTTTATTTTCCTTGCATGTCCCCCTCAAATCTACAGCGACTGCACTTTCAAGTGTACTTTCAGTGTAATTTCAAGTGCAAAGTGGATTTGCCTTTCGTAAATAACCCCCATTGTGTTTATAGTGGTTGGTCCCAACCACTCTTGTTGCATAACAGACATGGTTCATTATATGAAGAGGATAACAATTATTTATATTACTTATCTCTGTCCCACGTACAGTAGGGTACAGTTGAAGATGACGCAGTAGTTGACACAAATTCCAGTTATAATCTAGTGATCCATATCATGCCGTTAGTTAAAATCAATATACTTCTTCAACATAAGATAAATGAACACTGAAAAGTAAGAGAAATGAAATGTCAGGTAACTGACCAGAGTAAAAGAAAACAATATTAATCCTTTAGTTACAGTCCAATATCACAAGCTATCCATGCACGCATTCATGTTAGGAGCTAATGGCCCCATATGCTGTGGATACCACTTCTTCCAGGAGCACCAAAGTTCAGTAATCTTCAAATGATTACCTGTACTATATGCAAATTGTATTTCATATGCACTGTGTGTTTATTATTTGCAGGGTTTCTGCCAAGTTAACAGGTATGCTATCCTTCCAATGTCTGACTTTATTAAGTCGGGCTGCTAAAAGTATATAAGATATTATTGTCCACATATTGGTTGGAATTAAGTCTATACCTAGTGATAGAAGTGCCATACCCAGGGAAGGTGTAACTTGTATGCCTATAACCTGCTGAATTATAGTGAAGATGCAAGCCCAGTATTTTTCAATATGTGGACAGGACCACAGTATGTGCGGTAGTGTACCATCGCAACATCATTTTTTGATACAGTTCCCACAGGTTGGCACTTCTGGTAGATGCATATGTTATACTAAGAGCTTTCTTCCATTGGTCCTCAGTGTATTCTTTCCCAAAGTCCCTTTCCCAGGCTTGTATATTGGATGTTTTACTGAATACCTGTTTGTTTTGTAGACATTTACTGTATATATTACTGACTCGCCTTTGGTTCTTGTGTTAGTGGATGTGTAGTATAAGGCTACTTGCCAGGGTAGGTAGGTGATTAGCTTCTTGTCATGTTTCAGTAAGTGGGAGATTTGGATATATTTATAGAACTCCGGCGGGGGAATAGATTATTCTAGTTGTAGCGCTCTAAATGTTTTAAGCGCTGGGCCTACAAACAAGTCCTCCAATAGAAGAGCTTTGGTAGTGCACCAGTTATTCAAGGATATATCAGATAACCCAAAGAGTTTTTAATGGTGCTGAACATATCTCAAACAGGCATAGTGCCCATGAGCATTTGAAGCCTTTGATGGTAAGAAATTCTCCTTTTCCACCCATAAATTCTCCCTTTATTTTGTTGATCTTTTAAAATTATTTTAAGTTTCATCGTGTTCTTTTCAGGATGTCCAGAACTAATTTTTTCACTAAAAATGAGGTGTAACTAGGGATTTGATGAGAGCTAAAATCACATTATTTTCAATTGCCTCAATGCCTTCTTTCTTTTAAGCTTGAAAATATGTTACTGGAAAACAGACAGAAGAATACTAGTGGACTTACTTTCAGCTCATACTTTGGTCTTAAAAACATGCCACTTAAAGCTCAACTAAATATTCCAATATCATCACCCTCTTCCAGTCCTTCATCCCTCTTTGGTCTAGTTGTCTGACATCACAGGTCTTTGTTTTTCCACTTCTCACTTCCCCATGGGCTCTATTTGACTTGCTGGATCTTCTAATGCACACTGCGAAAAGCTCAAAGTGTGCAGTGAAATCAGGGTAAGCTATTTCAGTACAGGAGAGGAGCCTGTACAACTGTGCAAGACTAAAGGTAAGGCTAGATTTCAGCTCAAAGGATTCACTGAATTAAAGTGTTGGGGAAATTTCCAAATTTCCATTCCTTTAATGTCTTAGACACAACAGGAGATTAGTTGAATTTTCCCAAAGTGAGGGGAATTCCCTTCTTAGACAATTATCTCTGAAAATTTCCCTTTCACCTCTTGTTCGGGGGACAACTCTAACATTTTGGAGTCCACCCTCATAGTCTTTTTATTCATCAGTACAGAGTGGTGACTCTCTGGCATCAACACTTTGGGGGTTATTTACTAAAGGCAAATCCACAGTCACTGTAGATCGCTGTAGATCTGAGGGGAAGTTCTGAAATGAGAGGAAGCTCTGCTGATTTTATCATCCAATCATGTGCAAGCAAAAATGCTGTTTTTTAGTTTCCTTGCATGTCAGATCTACAGCGACTGCACTTCCAAGTGCACTTGTAGTGCAAAGTGGATTTGCCTTTAGTAAATAAACCCCTTTGAGTCACTAATCCACAACAAGTACACTGTCATTTATTCCAGGTCATTTACTCCCAAAGTAATAAGAATGGTTGATCAGTATGGTGGCCAGGTAGGTAGCGTTTTCAGAAGAGGATCGTTTCAGGTGCGATTCAGGTACAAATTTTTTCCTGATTTCATACCTGATCTGGACCCAAAAACACACAGGACCCTTTAGTAAACCTTACCGCGGCTGCCCTGGACATGTGTGAACCAGCTCCATTGAGAACCGGTCACACTCACATGTTATGCGAACTGGATGTGTTGAAAACTGCATCCAATCCACACATGTGAACCCGGCCTTAGTAAACCTGTTACTTTAAGTCTGGTTTAGAGATACATACAAGTGGATATAAACAGTCTACACACTCCTGTTAAAATGTCAGGTTTCTGTGATGTAAAAAAATGAGACAAAGATAAATAATTTCAGAACTTTTTCCACCTTTAATGTGACCTATAAACTGTACAACTCAGTTGAACAACAAACTGAAATATTTTAGGTGGAGAGAAGTAAAAATAAAAAACTAAAGTACTTTGTTGAAGCACCTTTGGATTTTAATACAGCACTCAGTCTTTTTGGGTATGAGTCTAACAGCATGGCACATTTTGACTTGGCAATATTTGCCCACTCTTCTTTGCATAAACTCTCCAAATCTGTCAGATTGCGAGGGCATCTCCTGTGCACAGCTCTCTTCAGATGACCCCACAGATTTTCAATTGGATTCAGGTCTGGACTCTGCCTGGGCCATTCCAAAACTTTATTCTTCTTCTGGCGAAGCCATTCCTTTGTTGATTTGGATGTATGCTTTGGGTCGTTGTCATGCTGAACGATGAAGTTTTTCTTCATGTTCAGCTTTCTAGCAGAAGCCTGAAGGTTTTGTGCAAATATTTACTGGTATTTGAAACTGTTCATAATACCCTATACCTTGACTAAGGCCCCTGTTCCAGCTGAAGAAAAACAGCCTCAAAGAAGGATGCTGCCACCACCATGCTTCACTGTGGGTATGGTGTTCTTTTGGTGATGTGCAGTGGTGTTTTTGCGCCAAACAGATCTTTTGGAACTATGGCCAAAAAGTTCAACCTTGGTTTCATCAGACCATAACACATTTTCCCACATGCTTTTGGTTCGGGGGACAACTCTAACATTTTGGAGTCCACCCTCACCGTCTTTTATAGTGACAATGGTCACCAGTACAGAGTGGTTACTCTTTGGAATCAACACTTTTCGAGTCATTAAGCCACAACAAGTACACTGCCATTGATTCCAGGTTATTTACTCCCAAAGTATTAAGAATGGTTAATCAGTATTTTGGCCAGGTAGGTAGTGTTTTCAGAAGAGGAGGTTATCAACTGAGGAGTAATGGCGTTCCTGATTTGAGCATGTCACATAAAGCTGCTGTGGAAGCTGTGCTGGCTAGTTCATTTATTAATATCTGTGGTCAGAATTAGCTTATTCCCAAGCTGCGATCAGCTACCTTCACCCTTAGATGTTGGCTTTTATTTAGAGAAAGTGGATTGTCATTGCCCATATAAATTACTTGGCTGTTGATGGTTCTGTGTTGATATTCATATCTTTTTGTAATTCTTGAATGCATACCTCCCAACTTTTGAACTTCAGAATGAGGGAAACTGGAGGAGGGATAAGACCTGCGGTGCGTGTAGAGCTTAGCAGTGGGAGGGGTTTAAGGGATGTGATTAAACAAAACGAAGGCTTCTTTGTACCTATAAAATATGCTTTGATTGCTTTGTCTGAGCCTACCTTAAAGAAGAACTTCATTAAAAATAGTCAGGGACGGCATAGCAACCAGCAACTGTTGAGACAATGAACATGTTGGTGAGAAGTATATAATGTACAGTATTGTGCGTATAGTGCAGGAGTGTGTAAAGCAGAGCATAGGGGTTGGGGATGTCCAATGCACTGAGTGCTGCAGTCAGTTTCAGAGTTAGGATACATAACACAGAGTGCAGGGGGCCAGGGTGTGTAATGCAATGTGTTCAAGAATCAGGAGTATGTAATGCACAGAGGGCTGTAGTCAGTGCTGGGTTTAGGAGTAAATGACTCAGAGAGCACGGTCCAGGAGTACAGAATGCAGGGGATAGGAATATGTAATACATAGTAAGAGTCAGGAGTACAAAACAAAAAGAGTGAAGGAATCAGGGGTGTGTAATGCACAGTGTAGGGGTAAGAAAACAGCAAAATTCCCCCACAAGCAACACTCAACCCCACTTTACCCTTTCAGCAAAAATCACACTCCCTCCCCTCTAAAAAAAACAAAAAATTAGGGCTGTTACTGATTAAAATTTTCGTGTTCAATCAATCGATTTTTTAAAAAATCGATTAATCGACTAATTTTGATTAATTATAACACACATACAGATCCAACTACTTTTAGCTGACGTCATGCGTAGCTCCTCCCCCGTACTCGTTACGTTCAATCAGAACTTCCTCAGCGGGGCGGGGCTACGGTGTCACCCTACAGTCTATTTAAATAGCACCGTTGTGCATCAGGGGGACCGATGGAGAGCCAGAGACATCCATCACCTGCTGAGACAGCAAAGTGTCAGCTCTTTGGAAAAAAAAGTGCCCTCATCATAAATGTTTCTTGATTGCTGGATAACCAATCAATGTCAGTTCATCGTCAAACTGACTTACACTCAGAAAGCCCTCAGATATGTTGATTTTCATAGCCAAGTCCAGGATTTATAGATGTTTATCTGAATACTTTGACCAGTGAGATCAATCAAATCCTTAGGATCTGTCTTCCTCAATTTATGATTTCACGGACATCGACATCACTGGACTCCTCCCCTCTTCCCTTCGTTAGCAGACGGAGGCACTTGGGGAAGGGGGGAGGACTCTGGTGACATCGATGTCCGTGACGTCACCGGATCTCCAACGGAACTCCCTGAAGCCGACGGAGAGGTGAGTACCGAACAAAAGAATTTTGATCGATCAAAAAAATCAAGGAATCAAGGAATTAATCGTTAATTTCCCCAGCCCTGAAAAAATAAATAAAAAGAGCACCAATTTGCACACTAACCCCCCCAGTATAAATCCTCTCTCACTCCCAGAACAAATCCTCCCATGCAAATCTTCTTCCCCCTTCCCTCACAAGTAGTCCTCCACCTTCCCCAAATGCCCAGTCCCAGCACAATTCCCCCTTCTTACCTATCCTAGCACTTATCCCCACACCCCTCAGTTCCCCCTCACAGCACAAATCCTCCCCCCCCCCCCCCCATCGCCCTTCACAGCATAACAATCCACACAAATTTCTTCTCCCAACAAAAATCCCCTCTCCCCTCCCCCCAAATCCCTCCTCTTACAACGTAAATCCTTTCCCCTGTTCCCAGCACAAATCTTCTTCCAATCCCCAAATCCCCCCTACCTTTACGTTCCGTGCTCATTTTCCACACCACATTGAAAATGCACTGCAGTTGTAATCTGCAGCGGGTGTCAATGTTAACTTAATGATGTCCAAATGCCGGTCGCAAATGCAGTGCGTTGGCTCGCATGGTACAGTAATATAATGAGATCCCATTGCTGTGCGTTTTTTAAAGTAGTGCATGCACTACTTTGGTGTGGTCTTGGATGATTTCAGCCCATTCAAATTAAACCAACCCTTCGTTCTGGAATCCACACTTGGCTCCACTAACTTGCTTGGGAGCGGGGCACTAGATTGGGCACCTGAAACAATTGTACCACATCCCTTGTGGGGTGTCTGAGGCCATCTCCTTTGTGGCAGCCAGCTTCTCTTTGATTTTAGGGGTGGTGGGGAGAGGATATGTGCTAGGGGACACTTTGTGAGAGGAGAAGACTTCTGCTGGGGGGGGGTGAGGGAGGTGGATTTCATATACAACCCCCCTTGTAGCACAAGTCCTCTCCAATCCTAAAGGGCCCCCTAGGACATATCCCCCCCCCCCATCACTCCAAGTAAACTGTAGTTTTACCCCCTCTTCCTCATGCCCCCCTCCTCTGCAAGTCCCACTTATACATAGTTCATTACAGGCCTCAGATCAGCACCGTTCAGGCAGAGTAGTGTTCCTGCTCCCCGTCTCCACCTCTTTGTACAGGAAAACATCATAGTAGGAGGAGGAGGGGGCAGATTCAGTGCGCTCCGCTCTGCAGTCTTCACTGTGTGTGTGTGTGTGTGTGTCAGAGGCAGGCGGCGGGGAGAGATGCCGGCTGCCATACAAAGTGTTGCTTGTGGCGTGCGGGAACCAAGACACCCCACACAAACTGCGAGCATTCTGGGACTCCTGACCCTGATTCGCTTGGACTCCGGGACATGGATTAAATCCTGGGACAGTCCCAGCAAATCAGGGATGGTTAGGAGGTATGTGAATGCAAGAATGCAATTCTTTTCATTTATTTCATTAATTAATAAATGTCTTATCCACACTATCTGGTGCACTTTGTTTCTTATTTTCGCTTGTCGCTACAGTTTACAGTACTTCCCTGATGATTTGTGGAACTGAATGGAGTTTGTGAACTGTTTAAGGCATCCGTTCTCTGCTTTCTTAAAAAACAGAAATGCGTACATACCCTTATACAGCATAAAACAGCCGTGACTCTGATATTATATCATGAGAAGAGCTGCCTGCTCCATTAGAAATTTTTGGATATTTTGACCATATACAGGGAAAGCCTGCTTAACATCTTACATTGCGGAGAACTGCACGCTAATTAACACTGCAGGAATATGAGATAAGGGAGCTTCTCCCCTGACAAATTCTATCTTGCTATGGTAATGACTGGCCCGCTGACGGATGGAATCTTATCCTTTTATGAGGGTGAACAGCCCGCGTAATGACTAATACTCATAACTTAACAGTAGTTTGGCCTAAGACAAAGCATGATAAGCAGAGAGAACGAAGATCGGCAATGACTTCACGCTCTCTTGGTGACTCACTACGTATTTGAGCTGTCATTTCATCAATTTACAAGAACATCTGTGTTAAGGTTTTTTTTTTTTGATCTACTTTGTACTGCTAATGAAAATGAGAACTCAATCTAGCTCACTTTATCCTCTAGAGAAAAATTAACATGAACAGGCTGTGCCAAATTATTTTGTTTTAATGCATGCCATGAAAATACTAACAAACAACATATTAAAGGGGAATTGAGGCATTTGTCTCTTTAGGAAAACATAGAAGCTTTTAGTTAAGGTCAATCAATGTTTACAGTGAACCTGTGGGCAAGGTATGGATATATGAGTATTAAAATATTCTTATAAAGCAGTAAAAGGGCTTTAAAGCAAGTCATCTCTTTGGCTACAGGCACTGTGGAACAGTTCATCCTCAAAATTTACATCAGGCTCTGAAGTTGTTCTCTCAGCAGCTCAGCTCTCCCCTCCTGGTAGTGACTCAATTATGGAAGTCTCCCTAAAAAAAGGTTATGTCATCAGGATGGCTTTAAAATGGTTATAAATGGAGACGTGGATATGATTCTGTATAGATAAGAGTCCTGGACTACCCCACAATGAATTTACCCTTCTTATCCCCCTCTGGCCTCTAGAATGCACCAACTAGGACTCTAGGAGTTTGGGGGAGGGAGTGACATAAGTAGTGTCAATACGAGGCTACAGGTGAAGATACTGCCCCAATATGAATTAATTAGTGCAACATATTTTTAATATAGCCTTGCCTAACATTTCATCCATAGTAAAAAGGTGTCCACTTTTTAAATACAATGATCCTATGCCCCCCTGGTCAGAAGCCAGCAACATGCTGGTTATAGAGGCTGTGAGGTACACTATCTTTACTCACTTGATGTATGCTAGGGTCAGCTAAGAGAGAAGTATGGAACCATTTTGTGGAAGCCCAGTGCTCTGGGCACTGTAGGCAAGCATGTGGCAACACATATTTCTGCTATAGGAGGTACTTACTTATTGTTTGCTTTACAATATTGAGCCATAGAGAAGCAGGATGACACCGTGGTTCTTAGATCTGAAGGGTGTAGTCCCAGTGTCCACCTCCCAATAGCCAGCAGATCCCAGCAATTAGTCCCCACCTGATGGTGGCTACTGGGAAGGTATTTTTATATATATGTATTTTATTATACCTTTTAATGTGACAATACTGAAGAAATTACACTTTGCTACAATGCAAAGTATTGAGTGTACAGCTTGTATAACAGTGTAAATGTACTGCCCCCTCAAAATAACACCACACAACCATTAATGTCTAAACCCGCTGGCAACAAAAGCGAGTACACCCCTAAGTAAAAATGTCCAAATTGGGCCAAAAGTGTCAATATTTTGTGTGGCCACCATTATTTTTCAGCACTGCCTTAACCCTCTTGGGCATGGAGTTCACCAGAGCTTCACAGGTTGCGCTCCCCCACCTTCCATTTGAGGATGCCCCACAGATGCTCAAAAGGGTTTACGTCTGAAGACATGCTTGGCCAGTCCATTACCTTTACCCTCAGCTCCTTTAGCAAGGCAGTGTTCGTCTTGGAGGTGTGTTTGAGGTCATTATCATATTGGAATACTGCCATGCAGCCCAGTCTCCGAAGGGAGAGGTTCATGCTCTGCTTCAGTATGTCACAGCACATGTTGGCATTCATGGTTCCCTCAACGAACTGTAGCTCCCCAGTGCTGGCAGCACTCATCCAGCCCCAGACCATGACACTCCCACCACCATGCTTGACTGTAGGCAAGAGACATTTGTCTTTGTGCTCCTCACCTGGTTGCCACCACACATGCTTGACACCATCTGAACCAAATAAGTTTATCTTGGTCTCATCAGACAGGACATGGTTCCAGATATCGATGTACCTAATCTGCTTTTCATCAGCAAACTGTTTGCGGGCTCTCTTGTGCATCATCTTTAGAAGAGGTTTCCTTCTGGGACGACAGCCATGCAGACCAAATGTGATGCATTGTGCGGTGTATGGTCTGAGTACTGACAGGCTGACCCCCCTACCCCTTCAACCTCTGCAGCAATGCTGGCAGCACTCATACGTCTATTTCCCAAAGACAACCTCTTGATATGACGCTGAGCACATGTACTCAACTTCTTTGGTCGAGCATGGCGAGGCCTGTTCTGAGTGGAACCTGTCCTGTTAAACTGCTGTATGGTCTTGACTACCGTGTTGCAGCTCAGTTTCAGGGTTTTGGCAATGTTCTTATAGCCTAGGCCATCTTTATGTAGAGCAACAATTCTTTTTTTTGCACATCCTCAGAGAGTTGTTTGTCATGAGGTGCCATGCTGAACTTCCAGTGACTAGTATGAGAGAGTGAGAGCGATGACACCAAATTTAACACACCTTCTCCCCATTCACACCTGAGACCTTGTAATACTAACGAGTCACATGACACCGGGGAGGGAAAATGGCTAATTGGGGCCAATTTGGATATTTCTACTTAGGGGTGTACTCACTTTTGTTGCCAACGGTTTAGACATTAATGGCTGTGTGTTGAGTTATTTTGAGGGGACAGCAAAATTACACTGTTATACAAGCTGTACACTCACTACTTTACTTTGCTACAAGGTGTCATTTCCTCAGTGTTGTCACATGAAAAGATGTAATAAAATAATATTTACAAAAATGTGAGGGGTGTACTCACTTTTGTGAGATAATGTATATTTTTTGTTGCTTTTGAGGAATATATTTAAAGAGTTGTAGCTGCTAACTTTTAATATTAGGACATTTACCTGTCCAGGGATCCCATGATGTCAGCACCCCAGCCGATTTTCTGATCGGTTCTCAGGTGCTGCCATGGCCATTTGTGGTAAGGGAAACTGGCAGTGAAGCCTTTCGGCTTCACAGCCAGTTCCCTACTGTGCTGTGCTTTCTAACTGGTCTGGTGTCGGAGGAGGAAGGAGGGGGGCTGAACTTCTGGGGGACCTCGCTGCATCTCGCCACAGCCAGGTCTCCTGGAAGTGGGGATGGGTACCTGTCAAAAACAGGTACCCATTCCCCCCTCCCCCAAGAAACATGTCAAATGTGGCACCGGAGGGGGGGGGAGGAGGAAGCAGATAAGCAGAGGTTCCCCTTTTGGGTGGAGCTCTGCTTTAAATGAAAGTCTCTGTGCATAGATTTCAGCTTTAACAATCTTTTCACAGCTTCAGTAGAAGTTCTAATTACATATGGAGCTATTACCTTATGTAGGTCTTTATTACATCTGGTCCTGGCAGAAAGACATTATCAGTAAATGAAAAGTTCACTGTCCCCCTACCGTCTCTCCTAAAACGCTTTCCCTAATGCAACAGAACAAAGTGAGCAAAGATTCTGATACAAAGGTTTGTTGACAAGCATGTGCAATGATTGAGACTTCTGGGATCATCTCGTTCCTGAGAAGATAAGTTTGTTCACTTCTCTGGAACAGGGAGGGCATTGATTTACGAGACCTTCAGACCTTGATGGAACATGACCATAAGAGCCCATTTTAGCGATAGATAAATTAGATCGTTCAGGATCTGAGATTTCCTGGAAGTGTGAATATTTAAAAATAATAAACCAATAAAGGAGGGTAGCTTGAGTTAATGTTCCACTGACCTCATGATGTTGGAACAAGTAGATAAGAGACTCTATAATAAATGGAGTTTAAATAAGCAACTTTAAACAGAAACATTTGTCATTTAGTCTGTTTTATATGTCTATGCTATCTTTACCCAGCTCTGTTTTTCTCGCTATTTTATCTTATTTTTATAACAGTAAATAGTGATATACACTCACCGGACACTTTATTAGTTACACCTGTTCAATTGCTTGGTAACACAAATTGCTAATCAGCCAATCACATGGCAGCAACTCAAGTTCAAAACAAGCAACAGAATGGGGAAGAAATGGTAATTTAAGTGACTTTTAACGTGGCATGGTTGTTGGTGCCAGACCGGCTGGTCTATTTCAAAAACTGCTGCAAATATCCAGTGAGTGGCAGTTGTGTGAACAAAAATGCCAAGTTGATGTTCGAGGAGAATGGTGATAGAAAGACAACAGTAACCCAAATAACCACTCGTTACAACCAAGGTATGTAGAATACCATCTCTGAACATACAACACATTGAACTTTGAAGCAGATGGGCTACAGCAGCAGAAGACCACACCTGCTGCCACTCCTGTCAGCTAACAGGAAACTGAGGCTACAATTCACACAGGGGCACCAAAATTGGACAATAGAAGATTGGAAAAACGTTGCCTGGATGGATAAGTCTCGATTTCAGCTGCAACATTCAGATGGAAGGTCCAGAATTCGGTGTAAACAACATGAAAGCATGGATCCATCCTGCCTTGTATCAACAGTTCAGGCTGGCAGTTTAATGGTGTGGGGGATATTTTCTTGGCACACTTTGGGCCCCTTAGTACCAACTGAGCATCGTTTAAACACCACAGCCTACCTGAGTATTGTTGCTGACCATGTTTATCCCTTTATGACTACAGTTTCCCCATCTTCTGATGGCTCCTTCCAGCAGAATAATGCACCATGTCACAAAGATCAAATCATCTCAAACTGATTTCTTGAACATGACAATGAGTTCACTGTACTCCAATGGCCTCTACAATCACCAGATCTGAATTAATAGAGCACCTTTGGGATGTGGTGGACCGGAAAATTTGCATCATGGATGTGCAGCCGACAAATCTGTGGCAACTGCGTGATGCCATCATGTCATAGAGACCAAAATCTCTGAGGAAAGTTTGCAAAACCTTGTTAAATATATGCCACGAAGAATTAAGGCAGTTGTGAAGGGTCCAACCCAGTACTAGCAAGGTGTACCTCAGCTTAGTCAAATCAGCAATGAAAATAAAGGGACTGATTTGTCATGTAGAGCAGTGGTCATCAACCCTGTCTTCAGGGCCCACTAACAGGCCAGGTTTTATATATTACCTTGGGGAGATGCAGACTAGAATACTGCAATCACTCAGCAGCAAATTATATCACCAGTGATGTATTTCATTTATCTTGCAAACCTGGCCTGTTAGTGGGCCCTGAGGACAGGGTTGATGACCACTGATGTAGAGCATGATCCTGGCAAAGGGAACTCAGTGGTTGCAGGAGAGGCTGGTTACATGATTTTGACAGGTAATTTGATCAGGTTCTCTGCTTTTATTTATTTTTTAACGACTCACCTGTAAAAGCCCCAGAGCCAGCTGAGCACTAAGCATGTTTGTAAAGTACATTTATTTGCCTTTTACTTTTTTTTTTTTTTTTTTTTATTGCCATGTTTTAGCTGTGGTAAGGCCATATCAATACTTTATAAATGGAGCCTAAAGCTGATCGCCAGGTTTTAGTGAACATTAAATAGTTTGTTTGGACCAAGTTAGTCCAAATTAATTATTTACTTTATTAAAAGATGCAGCAGCTGTGAGCACTGTATAAACTGTATGTAGCCTCGGCGACATACAGTATATAGCACTGTGTTAAGGCAGTGAGACAGGAACTTCCTGTCTCGCTCCCGGAACAATATCGTGTTGGGCTGAGCGTTGCTCAACCATTCACAGGAAGCTTTGTATTCTATGAATGAATACAAATCTTCCTTTGATTGGCTGAGGTGGAAATTGTGAGGTCATCTGCCAGCCTCACTGCTTCAGCGAATCAGAGAAAGAAAAAAAATGGTCAGACTCAATATTGTTCTGGAAACAGGATGGTAAGTGGAATGTGAACTCACACATGGATTCCAATCACTTCTTATTGCCTAAGTGGAAGGATCTTTCTGCTGTGGTCACATGACTATATCATCCAATTGTTTCAATCCCTTCAAAAATCCCAATGTTGTAATATGGGCAAAACTGCTAGGAAAGCCAAAGGATCCACCTACATTGTACATAATGAAATGTGCAAGTTCAACCACGAGATACAGTTTTAATGTTAAGCTATAACAGGTTGCTCACTGGCTGCCTTTTATAACAGATAGCTACTTCAGGGTTGGGGGCTGGGGCAGTTTACACAACTAGATATGTAATGCAATAATCAAAACATGTGTGGAAAGCAGTTAAAAACTGGGTAAGCAAATCAAAAATTATTTTCCTAATAGTTATTATAACTTCTCACTGAAATTATACTTCTTCTGGAACTAATGATAAATCATTAAATATCTTTAAACTGTCTTGTTAAGTTCACACCAGACCACCAGTCTCTGCTCAGACTGGCCAACCTCCAAATCTCAGACTGCACTGAATGGCAGAAACTTTTGATAGCCGTTTAAAAACGGGATTTGTAAAGGTTAATAACCTCTTTCATGGAAAAGTTAGACCTGACTTTCACAAAACTGTGAGAGTTTTCAAGGAGCTGAAAATCTAGTAAGTGGTTTACTAGCTAAATTAAGAAGTTGTTTTAACAACCCAATGCAGCCACCACTGAAAAGTGGCAAATAGGTAAAAAAAAAAAAAAAAAAAAAAAAAACACATATATATATATATATATATATATCTATATATATATATATATATATATATATATATATAGATATATATATAGATATATATATAGAGAGAGAGAGAGAGCGAGAGAGAGAGAGAGAGAGAGATCGAGATCTATACCTATATAGATCTCTCTCTCTATATATATATTTTTTTTCTTTATCCCAATGGAACGTAATAAGAAAAAAAAATCACTACCTGGAAGCATTCCTTCCTAGCAGAACACAAATATAATGACCGCGTGTTTCCATTTTGAATGAGTCAGGCGCGATGAGTCAGTTCTAAGCACTGTACCCTTCCATTGCCTCGAGCTGTTCCCCCTCTTCCCAACTTTCCATTCCCAGATCAGTGGAAATGGAACCTTGTTTTAAAAACATTTGGATTCTGCTCCAATCGGGCGAAAGGAAATTGTGTCATTGGCCCCTGAAGACCGCTGATGTTCATTCCAAAAGTTAAAGCATTTACTCAACCTTTGGTTAAGAAAAAAAAAAGCAAAAAACGAAGAAACAGATTTTTTTCTATTTTGGACATGGAAATCCAATTGATGGTAACTTTTTTCAGGAAGTTCAGACATCTGTAACATTGTTTATTTTTGTCCATGCTCGATGTTGAGCAAAAATGCAATTCATATTAACAGTGTAATGTTGGATGGAGTTTTAAGTGGAAAAAGCGGGTCAGCTTCGGAAGCGTTGTACCTTATAATGAAAGCATGACTTTTCAATGTTGTAACTCTATTCTCTTCTGCTTTCATCTGTTTTTCACATTAATGTATGTATTCATGTTGCAGAAAAATACTTTCTAGGATGTTGAACAATCACCTATGGGGCTTTTTCAAGAAAGAAATGCAAATAAGAAAACGAAGGAGAGAAGTACAATTAACTATAGAAATAGATTGATTTTTAACATATCACCGAAAGACTGTTTCTGATAGGTTGACTGCATTCTGCAAGTTGCCCTTTTGAAAACTCCACTGAAAAAATCTGAACAGGAAGACCTCATTATAATAATGCTATTTGCATTTTCCTGACTTCAATACTCTGATCCAGAGGACACACAGGCTTATCAATATCACAGCTTTTAATCTGCATGAAGCTAATACATAAAAGGATTACTGCATTCAAGACTACAGGAAACATCTTTATTGATCATGGCAACAGGAATTGATTCTTACGCATTTCACCCTAGACACAACATTGTCTTAAAGATTCAGAAAAATCACTGTGTGCAGCATGAAACATGCAAGATAGGGGTATTCATCCTACATCCCAAGAAGGCTGTGAATGCAGCCCAACACAAAAACATTTTTTTTTCTAGTAAAAATGCATTTACACTTAGCAAGCACATGCTGCAAAGAAAAATATTCCACTTCACAATCACAACCTTATTCATGTCATCAGTTTTCGGCAGCACCTATATCTGTGAGCAACTATTTTCAAGGATGAAGCACACAAAGAGCAAAATTAGAGCCAAAAAATCTAATGAGCACCTTGAGAAGTGCTACTACATCCATCAAACCAGATATAGATGCATTTGTTTATTGACAACATTGTCAAATATTGCACTAGTTTTATGTTACCCTCCTTTACTTTTATATTAAAAAATAGTTTATTGTTAGTGTATTTTATGTGTGGCCCAAGACAATTCCTCTTCTTCCAATGTGGCTCAGGAAGGTTAAATGGTTTAACACCCCTGATACAAGACCTTGGGGTTGATTTACTAAAACTGGAGAGTGCAAAATCTGGTGCAGTTGTGTATGGCTTGTTCAATTAGGCTTTGACAAAAAATTCTGGAAGGCGGTTGGTTTCTATGCAGAACTGCACCAGATTTCACACTTTCAAGTTTTAGTAAATCAACCCCAAAGTATTCCAATAGTATCATTGTTTCTTTATATTTAGTACACATACATCTCCACTCCCCAACTATACGTGACTCCGTTGTGGCTACCGTGTGGCCGGTCCTGGTCATATTCCATTTGGAAGGGGTATTTGGTGGTCATCACCTCGGTGCAAATGAAACTTGAAACTATCCTTTTTAAGCACCATACAATTTTTGGTGAGTCATGTACATACACACATCTGTATTACTATGTTAAAGCTGTATTGTATTTTAATTCTGGATATATCTTTCTAGATAGAATTACTGAAACTCCTGAAGAAGTGACAACAGGTTGTGAAACATGTAGAGCGAGCAATTCTTTTTAATCTATGAGGACTGTGGGACTCACCAAGAGGAACGCTACGGAACAGTGTGGATATTTTCTCCATACTGCCACACAGGAAGTATCATTGTAGTGCTACTTCTGGGACTGTACACGGTGTCCTGCATTGCTTTAATAGAATCAATTTTTGTTATATATGTATGTATTTTATGTGAATTATTAAAAGTTATACTTTTTTTATACGCACCTATAAAGTCCAGTTGTTCATAAAACAGTACTAAATTAATAGTTCTGTGATCCATGAAACTGTCTGACAGGTGACTCACTTAAGGATATGACTGTTTCACGTGCTGCACAAATGTAATTTCAGGTAATGCATGTGTATGAAACAACCACATTTAGGGATAGATGGAGTGACAATAAGTGTTAAAAGAGAAGTATGGGGTTTTATAAAATTTACTCATCTAGGTAAATGCAGTATCGATCCGATGCTGCAACTGTCCTCCACTGCTTCTAAGACCGAGAACGAGCAATCAGTTCTCAATCTTCCGTGAGCAGAGAGCTAGTGAGCTGGTCTGCCTCTCCAGTGCTCACTAGAGTACCAGACTGTGGGTGTGGCTTGGAGTCCATGAGAGTGGCTGCTTAGATCCGCAGCTCTGGCTCTCCACAGACATCCTGCAGGCATCCTGTGTCCAATCCTTTCTCAAAATGCACCAAATCCTTCCTAAAGACAGTGGAAGTCCGGTGCAGGCATGATGGTAAATAAATACGGGCCAACCACATCCCAGTGGGTGGCTGAACAACTGGCTAAGTATCGCCGGCAAGATGGTGCTGATCCCCCAGCCAGGCCTGACGCCACACTGCAGCCCTCTCCTGTTTTAGCACAGCTTTCTACATCAAGGGTGAGTGACTCTCTGCCTGCTGTATTTCACACCCAGGAGGACCTCCTAGCTCCATTAGACTCCCCTACATGCTCAGGAGACTGTAATTCTCCAGGCCCTTCCTCAGAGCAGCCCACTGTGGCTGAAGCAACATGTGCAAAACTTAAGGGAGCGGAAGACTGTATCAGCTCTCTTGAGGACACAGTACACCCCTTAACTGCCTCTGTACGTACAGCTACTGATGAGCTGGTGTCCCTCAGAGCCAAGGTGGATGATTTAAAGAACCACTCTCGCAGGAATAATCTCTGTTTTGTGGGGTTCCCTGAACGCTCAGAGGGGGCCCACCCTGAAAGGTTCCTTCACTCCTGGCTACAAGATATTTTTGGAATGGAGGTACTGTCCCATGCTTTTGTGATTGAAATTGATAATTTGTCCCTGATGCTGCTGTCTAGGTCCCCTGGCCCCCTGCTCTACATTGGGGACTTTAACGCAGTTCTTGATCCTGCCATGGACCGGTTGGGGGTGGGGGTAGACTCTATCCCTCATTTATTGACTGGACCCAGGTGTATGGTCTTACTGAGCTGTGGCGGTGGAAGCATCCAGAGGAGCACCATTTTTCTTGCCACTCTGACTACTTTAACACTATGGGGGTTATTTACTAAAGGCAAATCCACTTTGCACCTCAAGTGCAAACTACAACTGCAAAGTGCACTTGACATTGCACTGAAAATGCACAATACCCAGCAGTGCACTGAAGATTTAGAAAAAACAATGGTAGCTGCAGAAGCAGCATATGCAGTGAACCCTGATTGACCACTCTCACCTTATGGCTACACAGTCGTAGAGAACATGAGCTCCGCCTGTTGGACCTTACTAAAAAACATATGCTCTATGTCACTCAGAAGTCATTTGAACACGGCAATAAGGCAGGGCGCTTACTTGCATACCTAACCAGGCAGGACCATACTCCCATCTCTATCCTCAGGATTCTACCTGTTCAGGATAGGGTCAGTGATGTCCCTGAGGAGATAACAGACACCTTCCTAGCCTTCTATCGTGACTTTTATACTACTAGGACCCACTACTCTGATACCCAACTAGACCAATACTTGAATCAGATGGCACTTCCCCAATAATCCGACCATGACCGTGCCGAACCTCTCTCTGTTGAGGAGCTTTCCCTAGCAATTTTGCAACTTCCGACTCATAAGACGCTTGGCTTAGATGGCTTTCCAGCTGAATCGTATACAAAGTTCCAACACCTCTTGGGTCCCATCTTACTTAATACTTATAATGAGGCCCTGAAAGATGGGGTGTTCCCTCCTTCTATGAGAGAGACATTCATTATTTTAATAGTCAAACCTCGGAAAGATCCACTTAAATGTGAATCTTATAGACCTCTCTCATTAATCTGGATGTTAAAATTTTGGCCAAGGTCCTGGCCAATCGTCTAAATAAGGTTGTTGCAAAATTGGTTGGGAGTGATCAAGGGGGATTTATACTAGGCCATTCAACCAGAATGAATATTCGTAGATTGTTCCACAACTTGACTTAACCCCATGATCATACATCTAACCATGTGATTGCATCACTAGATACTTGTAAAGCCTTCGATAGTGTAGAGTGGCCCTATCTGTTTCTGGTGTTGCAAATGTATGGGTTTGGCCCTCGACGCATAGCATGGGTGCGGCTATACTTCACAGCTTGCCCAACTGAGAATTAATTCCCAGGTTACTGAACTCTTCCCGATTATTAGAGGCATCAGGCAGTGGTGTCCTTTGTCACCCCTCCTGCTTGCTTTGGCTATGGAGCCCCTTGCTGTAAGGGTCCGTAGCTCTCCGATTATCAAGGGCCTTCCTTGTAGACTAGAGTAGACTCTAGTCTACTTAGCAGACCCTCATACCTCCCTTAATAATCTCGTCTGAAAATAACACGTTTTGTGACTATTCTGGATTCTGGGTGAACTGGGATAAATCTATACTATTCCCATTAGATCAAACTGTACCCCCGCTGATTCACCCGGACTCTAGACTGCAAGTCGCTTCCTCTTTTAGATATTTAGGGGTTATGGTTCAATTACCACTATTTTTATATATTGCCAATAACCTATGCCCCTTACTGCTCCAACTACAGACAAAGACCAAACAGTGGAAAGATTTACCTCTGAATCTCATGGGGAGGGCCAATGTCCTTAAGATGATTTACTTACCTAAGCTACTATATGTTATGGCCAATTCCCCTTACAAAATCCCATAAACAGATATTAAAAAAGTATGATACAGCGCTGCGCTACAGAAACTAAAAATTAAGGAAGCAGCCAACACACCCGTAGACTCAGGGAAAAATAACAGCTAAAGATTCAAAGTGTGGCGCTATTGAGTGAATAAATTATGAATAAACTGGACATTAAGTGACAACAAATAATGAAAAATTCTCACGTGAATACTTATGATAGTAACTAATGAAAAAATAATACATATATGTGCTTTAGATGAGTATATCAATAGACAAAAACAATAAAAAGTCCATAACACCAAAAAGAAGTCTGTAAAACAGTGTATAAAAAATATGCAGGTGTTCTTCTTATACGTGCAAGAAGATCAAAATAGACCCGGTAGCCTGGTGGATGGATGAACTCTAAACGACCAGAGGTGCACAGAAACTTAAAAGCAGTGCCAGGACCATCACCAGAGAGTATGGAGGCTTACCGGAAATAGTGGCCTGAAATAGCATATGCCAAAACAGGTCAAAAAGGCTTGATGACCAATTGGTCTAGATGTATTATCTGGTCAGATGTCATCACCACATCAACGGAGGGAAGGGGGGAAGTAATCAGCACGACTTCCTCAATAGTAATCACACCACCATAGGCCAAGCGAAAGATTCATATAACATGTGAGGGATGAAAACACTCACATAGCGTAATAACGTTTTAACTTGGATTTATTAAAAATAGCATTAAAAAACAAACTCACATTTTTTGCAGATCAAACAAGCATGTAAATCGTGTAGCGGTAGTTGTGAGGGGTCCACCCGACATGTTTCAACTAAAAAAGTCGTCTTCGACTTTTTTAGTTGAAACATGTCGGGTGGACCCCTCACAACTACCGCTACACGATTTACATGCTTGTTTGATCTGCAAAAAATGTGAGTTTGTTTTTTAATGCTATTTTTAATAAATCCAAGTTAAAACGTTATTACGCTATGTGAGTGTTTTCATCCCTCACATGTTATATGAATCTTTCGCTTGGCCTATGGTGGTGTGATTACTATTGAGGAAGTCGTGCTGATTACTTCCCCCCTTCCCTCCGTTGATGTGGTGATGACATCTGACCAGATAATACATCTAGACCAATTGGTCATCAAGCCTTTTTGACCTGTTTTGGCATATGCTATTTCAGGCCACTATTTCCGGTAAGCCTCCATACTCTCTGGTGATGGTCCTGGCACTGCTTTTAAGTTTCTGTGCACCTCTGGTCGTTTAGAGTTCATCCATCCACCAGGCTACCGGGTCTATTTTGATCTTCTTGCACGTATAAGAAGAACACCTGCATATTTTTTATACACTGTTTTACAGACTTCTTTTTGGTGTTATGGACTTTTTATTGTTTTTGTCTATTGATATACTCATCTAAAGCACATATATGTATTATTTTTTCATTAGTTACTATCATAAGTATTCACGTGAGAATTTTTCATTATTTGTTGTCACTTAATGTCCAGTTTATTCATAATTTATTCACTCAATAGCGCCACACTTTGAATCTTTAGCCCTTACAAAATCCCCAAATCCATTTTTAAAAGGGTTGACTATCTGTACTGCGTTCCTCTGGAACAGGTAGCCCCCTAGAGTTGCACTAGAAACTCTGCGCCTCCCCTCACATATGGCAGGTCTGGCATTCCCCAACTTCTACCTTTACTATCTAGCATCCCAGCTGGTTAACATTCATGATGGGCTCCACACTAACTCTGATAACGCCTGTACCACTACTGAGGGAGCCATAGCTTCCTCATTTGAGACGCTGCACAATATTGTCTATAGGGGGTGCACGCCACATGGACCGGGCATATCTATAATCTATACCTCCCTTACCTATTCCAAATGGTAACTGCAAAAATCTTCAC
The DNA here is from genome assembly GCF_042186555.1 of Aquarana catesbeiana. Lineage (NCBI taxonomy): Eukaryota > Metazoa > Chordata > Amphibia > Anura > Ranidae > Aquarana > Aquarana catesbeiana. The sequence continues at coordinate 630,119,205 of NC_133327.1, forward strand.
TGATTCTTGGCAGACTTCCCCCAACAATCCCTTGTGGTTCAACCCTAACCTTAAGGAGTTATATTCTATACCTGAACCCATCAGCTGGACATCTAAGGGAGTGAAATACCTATGTCATCTATATAATCCTCAGGGTTTTAAATCCTTTTCTCAACTGCAGACAGACTTTAACATCCCATCAATCTACCTATTTTATTATTACCAACTAAACTGTAAATGCACAGTTTAGTTCTCTGCACAGTCCTATCAAGACGCCTGACCTAGAAAAGCTTCTGAAGGAGCCAGATCAGATGAAACTTATCTCTGCATATTACTCCGCTCTGATGTCAGGCACTAACCCTAGGTTTCGCAAGGGAGAGAAATGGGCCTCCTTGGATATACCTATCATGGAAGAGGATTGGTCTGAGTTCGGTGATACATTCAAAACTTCTCTCATCTCCTTGGGGGGGACAGGGTGATTCAACTCAAAATCTTCCACCACTCGCACCTTACACCAGCTAGACTGTATAAAATGGGACTATCCCCTTCTGCTGACTGCTCCCGTGGATGCGGCCTAACAGCTTATTTTCTCCACTGCTTTTGGATTGTCCACTGGTACACGACTTCTGGGTTGACATAGGCTCCTTTGTATCTTCTGCACTGGGTCTGCCTAATATAGTTAACCCTAAAAATTGCTGGGTATATTTGGTGACTTAACTGTTCCATCTCAGACTAAATCCCATCTTTTATTTCTACGCAAGGAAGTCCCTTCTGCTAACTTGGAAGGGGTCAACCATCTCAACACGGAATATGTAGCTGAAACTTGTCAATGATTCCTTACCTCTATATAAACTTACCTTTGACATCCGTAAGAGGACTAAAGCATTCCACAAAATATGGAGCAGATGGCTAGCTAGACCACTGACCCCCTCCCTTGCACTGCCATGAAAGATATTCACTTTGTGAGTGTTGTACTATGCAGGGTCTTCTGATATATCCAAGATGTTCACAATTATAACCGCAATGCATACTCCTTTGCTTGATGTGCATGTCCACTATCAGATATACTACCTAGTTTATAATTTGTACACTGCTCAAATCTTTATGAGATGCAGGATTAGGAGCATTCTATTTTCGGTGTTGTAGTTATGTCTTTGTTTTCTTGTTTTCTGTTTGTATGTTTCAAAAATGCAATTAAAATATCTTTAAAAAAAAAAAAGGAGTACCAGGCTGTGGAGAGGGTGGAAGTGGCTGACTCATCCTCTCAGCGACTCGCTGAGAGGATGATCCAGCTGCTGATCATACATCTGGGTGGATCCCAACATTAAAGTTGGAATCTCTCCACAGTCTGGACTGGCTGAGTGATGTCAGCTGACAATGGACTTTAGCCCACTGTCAGTTGAATACAGGTCAAAGGAGTACAGAAATATATAGACATCATCTGGACAAAATCTGGTGCAGCTGTGCCAATCAGCTTCTAACTTCAGCTTGCTAAATTAGGCTACGAAAAAAAAAAAAAAAAAAATACCTGGAAGCCGATTGGTTTCTATGCAGAGCTGCACCAGATTTTGTACTTTCTAGTTTAGTAAATCAACCCCACTGTTACCGACTTAACACTGTCAACTTGTTGACAGAAGGAGAGAGTGGAAAGAGCATAGTGAAGATCTCATCAGTGTGCTGTTGCTTATCTCTTGTCCAAACCACAAGCTGAGTGGGGTAGTGACCCAGCATTATTTGCTTTACTACAATTAAAGAAAGTGTGGTCAGTGACCAGGCTATGCTGTTTTGCAAGTGTGCTCAGATTACTGGCCGGGCCCAGCACACCTACAAATCCTTTGGTAGATGAAGCGGTTTGCATATATCCATTTTTATCTATGTATTTAGGGGTCTGCCTCCAATTCAGGTTCAAAATTGGCATCTTACATGAAAGAGATTCATCTGCCAATACAGTTACAGTAGATTCACCACTGGGAAAGCTTTCTACAGGGTCAATGTGCCACCACAAAAATGAAAGAGCGTTGGTCCTACTTCTCCTGGAGACCACAGGAGTGCACTTCGTTCTGTACTCCAGTGACCTGTATTTAGCTGACAGTGGGCTAAAGTCCACTGTCAGCTGACATTACTCAGCTGCTCCAGGCTCTGGAGAAATACAGATCCACTCAGATGCCTGGGTGGCAACTGGTTTAGCCTCTTAGCGTGCCCCTGAGAGCCAGCAGCTCCCACCCCCTCCAAAGCCCAGTGCTCCAGTGAGCGCTGGAGGGAAAGAGCAGAGAGCTGGTGACTTACAGTCACCACTCTTTGCTCACTGAAGCTTGAGAACTGAGCGATCAGCAGTCTTTGATTACTCAGTTCTCGGTCTTAGAGGCGATGGGGGACAGATACTGCATCCACCTAGGCGAGTATGAATGTTTTTTTTTTCATATCCCACACTTCTCTTTTAAGCGTTTCTTACACCATGTTCCCTACTAAATACAAGTTGTGCTGTTCCTGCCTAACACAACCTAATTATTTCATCATTACATTTGGATGAAAGATCTTCATTCCCATTAATACAACATGACTATTTGATTATTAAAGGAGTAATTTTGCTCTCCTAATAGCGATTTACTTGTCTAAACATGTTTTTGTTGGAAGATCATTTTATAAAAACGAGTGTGCTTTATCGGCACGGCTTGTGCCAGACGAATATGGCCCAGTCAGGTTTTACAATGGACTGGAGAGTGTTGTTTCAGCCTAGCACTTAATCTCCTATTGGAAAGAAAATTTTTATTCTCATTTTTCTAAACAGTTCAATATGCCTTGAGTTTTGAATTATTTTAGCTCATAGAATCACATATTGTGTAACTAAGTAACAGAAAATTAATTTAAGCGTTAACTGAAGAAAATTTACAATGAGCATAATTATTTTGAAAATGAACGAAAGGATTTTTGAGCTTTGTAACATTTCGTACAACTAGTTACAAGGTTTCATGGACACAAACTGAAAAATAAAATAGTATTGGCTATATTAGCCAAACAAATCCAGCTGTCATTTCTCCAAGGCAGCTAAAATTTGTTTTATTTATGCATTACTGACAACCATTTCACGTCAGTCTGTTCCTCTAGGTTGGGAATTTTTGGACAGACAATATAAACTTAAGGTTTAGGATGGCAAATCTGTAGGGCACCAGAATGACCCTTGCGTCATAGGTCTTGGCTGTTTTTAACATTTGTAGCCTACAGTGATTTATGTAACTTAAAGCGTATTTAAAACCCATCACAGCTTATCAGTACTATGGTGTGCTGCCTTCCTTCATTTTCTTTTTTTCAAAATTTCTTTTCAACTAGCTATCCAGTACTAACACACATACAGTGGGTATAGAAAATAACCCCTTCCCCCTTTTTTAAATAGTCGGATCTTGTTGCTTTGTAGCCTGAAATAAAGACAGTTTTTTTTTTATCCAGCTGAATTTTCTAGTGCAACTTATAACATGGAAGTGAAAGATATAACACCAACATGTCAGAAAAAAATAAAAAACAGAATCACTAAGTTGGAAAAAGGATCACCCCTTTATGTCAGTATTTTGTTGGACCACCTTTTGCTTTAATTGCAGCCTTTAGTCTGTTGGGATATGTCTCTAACAACTTTGTACATCTAGACTTTGCAATATTTGCCCGCTCTTCTTTGCAGAACTGCTCAAGTTCAGTTACATTTGATGGTAACCGTTTGTGGACTGCAGTCTTCAAGTTATTCCACAGATTTTTCAATGGGGTTTAAATCTGGGCTCTGACTAGGCCATGCAAGGACATTCCTTCAACCACTGTGTGCTCATTTTTGCTGTGTGCATTGGGTCATGGTCATGTTGGAAGGTAAACCTTCTTCCTCTTGACAACTTTCTGGCAGAGGGCAGCAGATTTTCCTCAAGAAATTGAGGAAGAAATTTTATCCTGACAAGTGCTCCAGTCCCTGCTGCAGAGAAACACCCCTAAAACATGATATTACCATTTACATACTTTACTGTAGGATTGGCATTATTTGGATAGTGAGCTGTATTTGATTTACGCCAGATTTATCATTTGGTGTTGAGGCCAAACAATCCAATTTTAATCTCATCTAACCATAACACCTTTTTCCATGTGGCTTTAGAATCTTTAAGGTGTATTTAAGGTGGTTGGATGGGACTAAAATTGAATGATGTGGCCTCAACACCAAACAATATGTCTTCCGGAAATAAAATACAGCTCACCATCCAAATAATACCATTTGTACAGTAAAGCATGGAGGTGATAATAAACTGTTATAGGGGCGTTCCTCCGCAGCAGGGACTGGAGCACTTGTCGGGATAGAAGAAAAATAGGTGGGGCAAAACAATCACATTCTTGAGGAAAATCTGCTGCCCTCTGCCAGAAAGTTGTCAATGGGAAGAAGGTTTACCTTCCAACACGACAATAACTCAAAGCACACAGCAAAAATGACCACACAGTGGTTGAAGGAGAAAAAGGTGAACATCCTTGCATGACCTAGTCAGAGCCCACATTTAAACACCATTGAAAATCTGTGGAATGACTTGAAGACTGCAGTCCACAAACGGTCACCATCAAATTTAACTGAACTTGAGCAGTACTGCAAATAAGAGTGGGCAAATATTGAACAGTCTAGATGTGCAAAGTTAGTACAGACATATCCCAACAGACTAAAGGGTGTAATTAAAGCAAAAGGTGGTCCAACAAAATACTGTAATAAGGGGGTTGATCCTTTTTCAAACTCAGTGATTCTGTTTTTGAATGTATTTGGTGTTATACCATTCACTTGGATGTTATAGCTTGCACTAGTAAATACAGCTGGATAAAACAAAAACTGTGTCTTCATTTCAGGCTGCAAAGCAACAAAATGTGATTATTTTAAAGGGGGGGCAATTTTTTTCTATACCCACTGTACTGTGCTAGGATGACAATGACCCCTTGCCACGCTGTATCATTGAAGGAGCAGCTCTGTCACCCTGGGCTCCTTTCTTGATTTATTCTACAAACACCTCTTCCTCTCCATTACATAGGTAGGAGGGGTTGTGCAGTTTAAAAAAGATAGTTGGGAAAGCTGATAACATTGTTTGAGATATCAGTTCAATCCACAGGAAGTTACAAGGACACAGTTTTTCAGGATCAACAGGTTTCTGTACTTACAGCAAATTTTCTTGGCCTAAAAAAAAAAAAAAAAAAAAAAAAAAAACACTGATGCAGCGACCACATGTAAAGATTGTTAGACAATATATTATATTATTGTCACTGGGTTCAAATATTTTTTAAGGGTGTACAGAGCTCACAAGCCAGAAAGAGCTTTGCTCAAAGGCAGTAGAGTTGCATCAACCCCTCAAGAGTCAAGTAAGTTTATGACCTCCTTATGAGCACTGATAGGTGGCACTGATAGGAGCAGATTATCACCTAGTTGTTGGTGGGGGCAACATAAGAAGTATATATATATATATATATATATATATATATATATATATATATATATAAAGTTCTTGTGTTGCCCTACCTGCCTGGAGTTTGCATATCCTCCCTGTGTCTACATGGGTTTCCTCCGGGTGCTCGGGTTTCCTTCCACACTCCAATGACATGCTGATTGGTTAATGAATGAATGCAAGTTAGGGACCTTAGATTGTAAGCTCCTTGGAGGGCAGGGAATGATGTGAATGTAAAATAAAAGTGTGTAAAGAGCTAGTAAATTGACGGCGCTATATAAGTATCTGTAATAAATAATAAAAAAATATATATGCACATATATACTGTACATACACAAACAAAATGTGAGGAGACATTCCTTCTCTTACAGACTCAAGACACAACATGAAGTGAGAGAAAAAAAAAGGGAAAAACTGCTCTAAGGTGAATTGGGATAGTGTACCTAAACACAAAATGTGCTAGTAATTAATACATATTGAATACCAAATTAAGTAATAAAAGCAGAGATTCTTCTGCATAACAAAAATACAGTGTTAAATATAGAAAGATAATAGAATTGCGCTAAAACATTAGCTTAATGATGTGTACATTAATCCATAACAATACTGATGTACCATGTGCATGTACCATATATCATAAATGAATTGGCAAGTAATAACGTGACAACAAAACTAAAAACAAAAATAAAAAAATCAATAAATAGTGATAAGAATGAATTGCATATAGTGAAATGTCCAAAAACTTAGAATGGCCAAACACCCGTGAACAAATTAATACTTGGTGAAATAATAAAAATATTGAAAGAGTCCATCCAAAAAATATATGTGATCTTCAATAATGTGAGGAAATCTGGTGCTCAATCCACCACCAATGATAGAGGTTTGCCGCTTACCAGAACTCCATGATCCCCCACTACAGAGGATCAGGGGAAGCCTGCATAGAAGAAGCCCTCCGGAGCATAGCAATTGGACCCAGACTCTGGAATCGTTGGTGGTATTAGAATATCCAAAGACACCAAATGGAGCTACTTAAACCTCAGATCCCATCATAACCTCCCCTGCTCATGGGCAGCGAGTATGGCCTGTAAAGATAAGAGAAGCTCCAATAGTGTAAAACCTGCAATTCTCCACAGCTGTTATAGGAATGAAGTGAGAGGAAATGTCTCCAAAGCAAAGATGTCTGACAGTTGGTCCCATTGGAATATTTCCTTTCTATTGCTGTTTAGGTGACAATATTTTTTTTTCTTCTCAAAATCAGTGACTATTATCACCAGGACAATAGCATTAACCTCCCCACTAAGACACAGACAGAAAAAAAATAGGAGCTGTTGTGTCTTCAATACTCAATTCAAAACGAAAAGAAAAAATAATTTAAAAATGGTTTTGGGTTTAGGTACCCTTTAAATAGGGGGTTTATTGCTTTATGTGCATTCTGTGGGGTTTATATATTGTAAAGTTTCTAAATAAACACAATTTGCTGAATAGTTGTCAAGTATGGTGGCAGTGATGTCTCTACTGTATGTCATATGGGATGAGTACCATGTAAATGGAGGTGTGTCTAATGCACGTCACATTGGATGTATAAAATCATAAGTGGTAGCAATACAGTACCGTAATTTTAAAAGGACAAAAAAAATTTCGTGACATTAACATTAGTGTAAAAAGAAAAAAACCTGCGCTATTAGTGGACAATACGCTAAGCTGTGACTAAAAAGTGTTATACAACACTAAACAGAAATAAAAAACAGAAAGTCGTGCTAAAAATGATTGAAATCGTGAAACAATGTGATGTGTACTCACAATAATGTGTACCAATATGATGCACTGAGTGAACCTGAATTAGCAGATCCACTCAGTGCAAACATACGTAAATAAGTGGCTGAGCTAGAAAGTGATGCTCAATAATCTACATGATACATCAAAATGTACTTCAATAAAAATGTAGAAATACAGCCGTGATAAGCTGGTGAATTATAAAGTCCCAGTGATAAAAATTAGGACGAATATTGAAAAATCAAATAATAAACAGTATAACAAATCAAGTGACTAAGTGAAAAGGCCGTATATAATGATGCTTATAAATAATCAAAAGGCCATATCGTGATAATAATAGTTCATATGAAAACTGGTGATTCTTCAATAATGATGTGTTTACAGGATTCCCAAAGAAAGTGACAAGTGAAAAATGCCTCCACCACAGAAAACACTGCCGCTTACCAGAACTCGGTGGTCCCTTATTATAGGGGACCACACAAAGAAAATGGCTGTAACCCCAGCCCAGGATCTCTCCGGCATACACCAAGTTCTGGTAAGCGGCAGTGTTTTCTGTGGTGGAGGCATTTTTTACTTGTCACTTTCTTTGGGAATCCTGCAAACACATCACTATTGAAGAATCACCAGTTTTCATATGGACTATTATTATCATGATATAGCCTTTTGATTATAAGTATCATTATATACGGCCTTTTCACTTAGTCACTTGATTTGTTATACTGTTTATTATTTGATTTTTCAATATTTGTCCTAATTTTTACCACTGGCACTTTTTAATTCACCAGCTTATCACTTCTGTATTCCTACATTTTTACTGAAGTACATTTTGATGTATCATATAGATTATTGAGCATCACTTTCTAGCACAGCCACTTATTCACGTATATTTGCACTGAGTGGATCTGCTAATTCAGGTTCACTCGGTGCAGCATATTGGTACACATTATTGTGAGTACACATCACATTGTTTCACGATTTCAATCATTTTTAGCGCGACTTTCTGTTTTTTATTAACATTAGTGTACTAACCAATAATCAATTCCACAGTAGCGCAACCACTGCTACTATGCAGTGGACAATCATATATCTGCAAGTGATATAATCAAACGTGCAAATAATACTATACTAAATAATAATACTGGGACTCCCCATTGATAAGGTTGAAAATGATGAAAAGCTTCAAGTCTTGGCTATGCGGAGCTCGGTTCATGCGTTGATCAAGGGAGAATGTGGAAGGCGACTACACTGACAGTTGACACCAGCATGGAGGTGGTGAGACTGGGATGAGATGTTGCCTATTTGAAAACCTACCCATTTACATGCAATGTACAAGATGATTTTAAATGTGAGTGGTTTACTTGGATTTTAATAAATGTTTGATGGGATTCACGCACTGTTGGAGGCTTTTTGTTTTCTCTCACACACATGCGATGAGATGAGACCTGTTGATTGTGGAGTGATACTACCAGGTGGACATTGACCTAAAAGCTTATTTGCCTTTTCATGAGAGTGAAAAGCAATTCAATCCGGTGAGTGCATTTCCAAAGGGGAGACGGCTCTATTTAATCTCACTGGTGGTGGATATAAGGTGTATTATTCCTGGCTCTACTCACATTGACTGTTAATCACAAACTTTCCTGAAATTGAATCACTTTGAAGATTTATTTTTGATTTATATACCACAGTTGTATGACAGTTGTATGGACTTATTTGTACAATTTTGAATTTTTTAAATATTTTGTATTATTTTCACGTTTGATTACATCACTTGCAGATACAGTATATAATTGTCCACTGCATAGTAGCAGTGGTTGCGCTACTGTGGAATGGATTATTGCTTGGTACATGAATATTAATGTCACAAAAATTTTTGAGATTATTTAACCACTTAAGGACCAGGCCATTTTTTGCGATACAGCACTGCGTCGCTTTTACTGACAATTGCGCAGTCATGCGATGCTGTACCCAAACAAAATGTACAATCTTTTTTCCCACAAATAGAGCTTTCTTTTGGTGGCATTTGATCACCTCTGCGGTTTTTATTTTTTCCGCTATATACAAAAAAAGACCGACAATTTTGAAAAAAAAAAAAAAAATTTTTTACTTTTTGCTATAATAAATATCCCCCTCCCAAAAAAAATTTCTCCATCAGTTTAGGCCAATATGCATTCTACTACAAATTTTTGGTAAAAATCGCAATAAGCATTAATTGATTAGTTTGCGCAAAAGTTATAGCATCTACAAAATAGGGGATAGATTTATGGCATTTTTATTAATATTTTTTCTTTTACTAGTAATGGCAGTGATCAGCGATTTTTAGCAGGACTGCCACATTGCGGCGAACAGATCGGACACTTTTGATACCAGCGACATTTATACAGCCATCAGTGCTACAAAAATGTACCGATTACTCTATAAATGACACTGGCAGGGAAGGGGTTAACACTAGTGGTGATCAAGGGGATAAATGTGTTCCCTAGGGAAGTGCTTCTAACTGTGGGGGGAGGGGACTGACTGGAGGAGGAGAGCGATCGCTCTTCCTGATCACTAGGAACAGCAGATCTTGCTCTACTCCCATCAGAATGGGCATCTGTTTGTTTACATTGACAGATCACTGTTCTGGCTCTCTGTGGAGCGATCGTGGGTAGCCGGCGGACATCGCGACCTCCGGCCATGCAGCAGGCGTGCGCGCCTGCTATAGCTTTTAAAGGAGCCGACGTACACCTATGGCGATTTGAGGAAACAAGCCAACCTGCCGCAGTATAATGACGGCGGCTTGTCGGCAAGTGGTTACGTAGCAGCACTGAAATATATAACAATATAGGTGAATTTTGGAATCCTAAGTGCAGTGAAACACATACAATTTTCTAATTTTAAAAGGACAAATGCTTGCTTTTGGGCAGTGCTGGGACAAGGCTATCTGGTGCCCAGGGCGAAGATGGCAAACTGCACCCCCCCCCCCTCCCGGTATAAAGAAAGCGTCAGTGTCCTTTCAAAACCAGAAAACACTTAAAACAATACAACACTACAATACAACAATACAATACTATTGCTGCAGACCCGTCGCAGTATATGTACTGCGGCGGGTCAGCAAATGGTTAAATTGTAAGTTTACCTTACAGAAAATCTGTAAGGTGAACTTACATTGGACCAAAAAATATAGCAAATAATCTTGCGCTACCCCCAATTGTAAGCAGCTAACACACCAAATTAGATAAATGGCAAAAAGAAAAACAAAAGAAACAAAAAGTGTAGCGCTATAAAAAAGTAGGCTATAAGCCCAAATAACATCTAAAAATATCAAACAGTGAATGGAAAATACAAAATAAAAATTGCAATTTTCATACAGAGTGACAAAGTTAATAAAAATACAAATAATAGTGTCAATCTATATATAATACACGTAAAAATACTGATGTCAACACTGATAATGCTGCAACAGAGACTTCGATATGTGTATAATTCAAGTCTATATATTGAAGTTGTGAAATTCAACAAGGAGAAATTCCAATCTGTGAAGACGTGTCTGTCCGTAAATTAAATAAGTGACTGTGATAAAACTACCACCGTGAGCAGAGGAGGCTTACCAGAGCGTTTGAACACGCCAGAACATATGCTTTGTGTGTTGAACAGGCTTGTGTTATAGTGGGTAGGTTCTGGTAGTGTCGATTTCTTTAGACCGGAGATACCCTGTTCACAATCCAATATGGATGTGTGGGAAGTGACCTCTCATATGGAACAGTTCTCAGAAATCCACAGATGCAAAGTGGCAAAGGAGAAAGCAAGAAGGGACCACATAGTGTAATTCCGTAAATTAAAATTAAAATTTAATGAAGTTAAGAACACTCACATGACTGTAGATAAAAAAGCACTTATACAGAATCGATAAGCAGCAGCGGAGACCTTCTCAACGCGTTTCGTCTCCAAGGACATCTTCTGGGGTGTCCCTCCACTGCTGCACTCCACATATATATAGGCAGTATGACCCCCATCATGAAAATCAAGTCCACAAGTTTTTTGCAACCTATTACCTCAAGCACTTCCGGTATATTTAAAATGGCGTCTCAGCGCGTGCTCCATAGTGTATGGTAGCCAATGTGGAGGTGCGTTTCAAGCTCTTTCCTCTCCGCTATTAGGGAGGGAACAATGCCCAAAGTGGGGGGGCCGGCCTGACCTGAACACTTACGCCCACTCGTCGCCCTTCGCGCAGGCACGCAGACGCGCACACAGCAACGCCACTCGCCAAGACCAATCAACAGGCGCGTGTGCAAGCGAAGAGGGGACGGTCCGAGAACAGACACCGCCGGGTGCGATCCACGTCACAGGTTGATGTGCATTCCACCTCATCAGTATTTTTACTCCTTATGTGTATTATATATAGATTATCTTACATTGGACCCCCTCCCCAGTACCGGGACAAGGTCATCTGGTGCCCAGGGCGAAGATGGCAAGTTAATAGTGTGCCTAACAATGTGTGCTGCTTTTTACTACTGATCCATTTGTTTATTTTCCCTTTGCAGGGAAAAGAGAAAATAAAAGCAATCATTCCCTCTGTAAAGAGCCCTGGGTTGCCTAACACAGGGCTCTGGGCTGTCATACTCCCGCTGTGTACAATCACAGGGGAGTAGGTAGGTTGGGGCACGCGCCCAAAACCCTGAAACAGGCAACAACGTATAGGCATATCATAGTGCCTGTAGCTGCCGCTCTGTTGCAGTATATGTTAATATATTGGCACTGGTCACTGATCTATTAGTGACAAGTGGCAGGTAATTACCCCTTTGTGCTGCATTAGTGGCACCAATGTCAGCGTTAACACTGACATTGGTGCCACTAATGCAGCACAAAGGGGTAATTACCTGCCACTGGTCACTAATGCATCAGTGACCAGTGCCAATATATTAACCCCCTCATGCTGCATATTACCAATGCCATTAGTAATTAATCTCCCCCCTCCCCAATTCAAACAGTTAACAAATTAATCTGCAGATGGAAATCTGCTTACTTGTTGTGCGATGTACACTTACTTCTTCCTCCTCTAGATTGCACTCGCAGGTCGAGCAGCAGCTCTCCATGCTCCTCTCCCATCCTGCCTCCGGCCGCCCTCTCACTGACGTCACACCGGGCCTGGACTAGGAAGCGCCTGTCAGGCAGAGATATTCAGCCTGATAGGGAAGTGAAGGACCGGTCCATCCTAGGCTTGTGCTGGGTGCAGGAGCGCACTCAGCACATCTCTGTAACTATGAAGCAGTAGCGCGGCCGGCATGTACAGTCACACACAATGTACTTGTCCAGCCACAGATTGTAGCAGCACACTGCGGGCACTTCCCCTGCAGATGAGTCCCCCTTCCTCCAGTAAATTGTTCCTCCTAGGGCTTCCGCCCCCTCCCCCCCCTTGTACTGGCCCTGCTTTTGGGTTTAATACTGCTTTAAAAGAGCATCCAGCCAGAAATGTCATTCTTATGGGATGGAAATCGTCCTCACCACCCACAGTTACCTCATGGATAACTCATATGGGTAACACTCATATTATGGAGTGCTACATCCATCAGCATAGGGGGAGCTCAGGCAAGTTTGAGAGGCTTTGGGCCCCTTGGCTCGATACGCCCGGATTATGCCCTAGGGAACTTGTAATGTCAAGAATTTTGCAATGCCCTACAGGTTGATTTTGTTAGGTCTGCCTTATGCCGGTTGCAATGTCTGGTTGAGAAGGGACACGGGTATTGTGGTCCCGTGGGACACGATTATGTTTTGATGTATTGAACTGCTTGATGCGGTATGTATACCTGCTTACTTGTTTCTGAAATGTATGTACACTGGAAGTTGTTTTGCTTTCAATAAAAATCTTTTTTTTTTTTTTTTTAAATCAGAAAAAAGACAATCCAGGATCCTGTGGAGGAATGATTACACAGGAAGTACTCCCCCGTTCTCTACAGATCCCAGCATTTAGAGCACCTGAAGAAAATGGCCCACTCCCCCGCGGTTCATTCAGCCCACCTATTAGCTGGATATACTGAGGAGATTTAGTGGCCTTTGCACAATTCTACCTTAGCAGCATGGAATTGAAGAGCAGTACATCCACTGGCATTGAACGATTGGATGCAGCTGGCAATATTTACTAAACAAGCAAGATTTTGCTAATGTTGGAGTTCAAAGTAATTGACATCACCCTTTGTTCATCTAACACGTTAGCGATTGGTTGGCGAAGTTTCCTTGGATGCATTGAAAGCTCGGACCTATACAGCACAGGAGTTTTTCATGTGAATTTATTGCTCAACAGGTGCCTGGATGGTCACTTATTGATGTAAGCAGATGCCTTATTAAGGATTTCAGCCACAGAGTTAGGTTAGGGAGACCATGGCAAAATCTGATTCCGGCTTTCATTTCAGGCAAATACAATAATATGAGGGCATCAGCTACACAGGCACCGTTTTTCCAGACAAATGTGACAAGCAGACGTATTACATCTAAATACAAAATTTATTAGAAATGGTTTGAATTACTGCGTTTCTCCAGAGTCGTCCGGCAACTTTTGCAAAATCCAAGACCTCAGCTGCTCCAATTCCTGCAAGCTGAATTCATGATAGAGCTTTGGAAAGCTGTGGAATGATGAAGGGACGCCTAGGCCTTTCAATAAATTGTTTGTCCTTTCTCCCCACTGATGGAAGACCAGCTGGTCAGCCTCTCCATGGCACTGGAAGAGTTCAGGTAGGCTCTGGTGACAGCTCTCAAGCTCCTGGAATAAATAAAAAGCTGGTATAGCAGAAAACAAGCAGAAACAAAAACAGTAGACTCCGGGGTGGTGAAGTCCTAGCGGAATAGTTCATAATGCCAAATGAGTCATAGCAGCTGGCTTCAAAGGACTTTAGCAGATAGAAGCAATATATGTAGTAATCAGGGTGAATTTGATTTAAATCACTAGTAAAAAGACTTGATTTAAATCAGAATTTTTAAAGAGCAACTGTCATCTCTGTCCCGCAGCGGCTCCTCCTCTGACCCGCTGTTGACTCACCGACAGTCCCATTCACTTTAATGGGACGGCGGGTGATACGGCAGTGACACAGCATGGTGAGGGACGTGGCGGCAGCAGGTGAGTGGATGCCCGCTAACAGGCGCTCTTTAAATGTAAGGACTTATTCTTACTGGTAGTTAGAATATTTAATATTTGCAAATGAAATGAAGGTTTCCTATTTAGAATAATAAGCTGTCAGGTTATTAAATATTCCCAAACTGGGTCTCTTTTACGGTGCTGCTGCTGCCATTTTGCTCCTCAAGGGAGGAATAAAGCACTTCAAGCTATCTGCAGAAAGATCACAAGGTTTATAAGCTGCTTAGAAAGTTTCACTTTAATATTTAATGCTTGCCCTTCCTCCTCACACTTAGAGCCTGTTTTTTATTTGCATTTCTATTCAAACAATCATACAGTTTGTAGTGTACATAGATTTGCAATACAATGTGATAAAGAAATATTCCTGAACTTTGTTTTATCTCACTGTGAAATTACGTGAATGCATCAATGCAGTGCATGTGATCTCAACTTGCAGAGCTTGAATTCATTGAATGAGTTTACCAAAAATGTATAAAAATACTGCAGAATATAAAGCCTCGTGCTGCATAACTAAGCTCCATTTTATGCTGAATAAACTAAATTATTAATGTATCTAAAATAGTAAACTATCTTTACATTTTTACTCCAAAAGTATTTTATTAAATTAAATTTGATAAAAATAAAAAAAAAATCTGATTTAAATAAAAAAATTCAGATTTTTTTTTTTAAATTGATTTTTATCCACCATGGTAGTAATGTAAAAAAGGGCGCCTGTAAGTGCAGCAGATGAAATAATTTATTAGTAAAAAAATGCAAATTGGCCATTCACATTATGTAGGAATAAAAACATATCAAACCTAAAAGCTGTCATTAATGAGGGGAGCAACCACATAAGCCAGTCTGATAGCATGGGTCATCCAGATGAGAAGCTTGAGAAAGAATGATTGTCGCTTCGAAATGCATAGCATTGCACCCTCTATGTCCTTCGGTGTCTGAAGTCATCGGCCAAGTTCCCATGCTGTCAGACTGGCTCCTGAGCTGATGTATCCTCTGGCTTTGAGCTTAAGCATCTCCTAACATTAGCGGTGTTGCTCCAATCTGCTTCAGAGGACCCAGGTCCTCACGGATGACGGCTTTTAAGCTTGCTATGCGCTTTTATTCCTACTTCATGTGAGTGGCTAATATGCATTTTTACGAATACATGATTTCATCTGCTGCACTAAAAATAAAAAGCTTTATATAATGAAAAGGCTTGCTAAAAAGGGCCCTCTTTTTTATGCCTTAGGAACATATAGCATGTATTGTTCTCTATTCACACTACAACACTGGTATCACGTGCAGATTTTTTCTGCACAGGAATCTGCAACGTGTATGCAGTTTTCTGCACACAAAAAAACTGACGTGACATTGTGGTATGAACAGGGCACATAACTGACATGCATGAAAACTGATGTCAACGTGCACAAAAACTCACTGAAATGCACAAGTTGTAAACTGACGTAAACTCTAATGCTATGTACACATGATCGGACAACAGAACTGTGTAATGGTACTTAGTGTCCTATTTGACAACAGCCATAGATAGGCCCATCTGCTGGTGGACCGTTTTTCTCTGCATGACCAACCTAATGCATGCAGCACAATAACTAAATCTGGCCAATGGCACTGAATTTTGTATATTCTGCTGTCTAACATCAGCCAATCAAAGAAAAAAAAAAGATTGATGAATTAGTTGGTATTCATTATTTACTGATCATGGTCTCTGATTACTATTCAGAGGAGACTGTGCCATTCCAATTCTATTGATTACCTTGTAAACAATTGAATTTTCATTGAGGAAGCTAGAGAGAGCGAACACCCCAGCAATATCTCTATGATAACGATACGCCAAATGCATTGACATGCCTCCTCCCATGGAAAACCCACCTGGGGAAATGAACAAACAGGATTATTTTAAGATGATGAAAACATCAGGCTAGTCAAATTTAGTTCTCCATCCACAAAATTAAATTGTATCTGAAAATCACCATTAAAAATCATCAATAAAGCAACACTGAGAAGTATCAGTAGCTGGGTTGGTTTTCCATGATAACCCGTCACTTTGCCCTGAATGGGCATTCTTTGAGTTCTCTTGAATGCTGCTTTGTGCTCTCCCCTTGCAGTGCTCTATAGGTTTTCTGGCTAACAGCTGCACAATAAACTTCCATTTCAATTTTTCTACACATTTTAATGCTGTACAAGCTGTCCTGCAACAGCCATACTGATCTGCTGGGTTAAATAAACTACACACTGCCGGGGGTGATCACAACAGTCTCCTTATATGCAAGCAGTATAAATCCTATTTCTGCACATACATTCACCTATTCATGCCCTTTGCTCCGTTGTCCTAAAGGAGTGGGACTCTGAGTATAAGGGCCTCCGCCCATGTCACAGTACTTGAATTTGAGCAGCCAACTGCCAAGCCTAGGCACTGTCACATACGGAGGGGTGATGACATCAACCTGGTTAAGTACTAACATTATGTATGAAACAAAAGTTCACCTTCCAGCAGTACAATGACCCTAAACAAAAGTTCACTGGAGTGGTTTAAACCAAGAACCTGGATGTCTGAAAACATACCATCCAAAGCCCAGACCACCTCAATCCAATTCAGAATCTGTGGCAAAACATGAAAAAATGTTTGCCATCGGTGCACATCCACCATGACAAAACTAAAGTAATTTTGCCACCCAAAAAATGGGAAAAATTGCAGGAGCTAGATGCAAAAACCTGGCAGAGACCTAAACCTCAAGGCACACCTATAATTGCAGCTAAAGAAGGATTTAGTATTGGACTCAGGGGTTTAAAACTCATATACTGCCTTGAAAAAGTATTCAGACCCCTTGACATTTTCCACATTTTGTCATGTTACAACCAAAAACGTAAATGTTTACTATTGGGATTTTCTGTGATAGACCAACACAAATAACATTCACATAATTGTGAAGTGGAAGGAAAATGATAAATGGTTTTCACATTTTTTTTTTTACAAATAAATATCAGAAAAGTATGCATTTGTATGCAGCCCCACTTACTCTGATACCCCTAAATAAGATCGACTGGAACCAATTGCCTTCAGAAGTCACCTAATTAGTAAACAGGGTCCATCGATGTGTAATTTGATCTCAGTATAAATACAGCTGTTCTGTGAAGCCCTCAGTGGTTTGTTAGAGAACCTTAGTGAAAAAAACAGCATCCTGAAGGCCAAGGAACACACCAGACAGGTCTGAGATAAAGTTGTGCACTCCACAAATCTGGCCTTTATGGAAGAGTAGCAAGAAAAAAGCCATTGTTGAAAGAAAGCCATAAAAAGTCCTGTTTGCAGTTTGCAAGAAGCCATTTGGGGGACACGGTAAACATGTGGAAGAAGGTGCTCTGGTCAGATGAGACCAAAAGTTAACTTTTTGGCCTAAAAGCTAAGTGCAATGTGTGGCAGAAAACTAACACTGCATATAACCTTGAACACCATCCCCACCGTGAAACATGGTGGTGGCAGCATCATGTTGTGGGGATGCTTTTCTTCAACAGGGACAGGGAAGCTGGTCAGCGTTGATGGGAAGATGGATGGAGCCAAATACAGGGCAATCTTAGAAGAAAACCTGTTAAGAGTCTGAAATAGACTTGAGACTGGGGCGGAGGTTCACCTTCCAGCAGGACAACGACCCTAAATATACAGCCAGAGCTACAATGGAATGGTTTAGATCAAAGCATATTCATGTGTTAGAATGGCCCAGCCAAAGTGTAGGCCTCATTACAATTGAGAATCTGTGGCAAGACTTGAAAATTGCTGTTCACAGACGCTCTCCATCCAATCTGACAGAGCTTGAGCTATTTTGCAAAGAAGAATTGGCAAAAATTTCACTCTCTAGATGTGCAAAGCTGGTAGGGACATCCCCAAAAAGACTTGCAGCTGTAATTGCAGGAAAAGTTGGTTCTACAAAGTATTGACTCAGGGGGGCTGAATACAAATGCACGCCACACTTTTCACATATTTATAAGAAAATTTGAAACCCATTTATCATTTTCCTTCCACTTCACAATTATGCGTCACTTTGTGTTGGTGTATCTCATAAAATCCCAATAAAATACATTTACGTTTTTGATTGTAACATGACAAAATGTGGAAAATTTCAAGAGGTATGAATACGTTTTTAAGGCACTGTATATATACACTTTTCTCCTTGATGGCATGTTGTGTAAATCAAATGGCAAAAGTCTTGATCACATTAATTTTCATTCCAGATACTAATACAACAAAAATTAAAAAAATTGGTTGGAGGTGTTGCATTCAAATTGAAAACACAGTCGGCATTATTATGCTCTCACCCACCATCTTCTGCCTCTGGGGTCCCCTTCTGTCCAGTAAGGCCACTCATTTGGTGGTCACTAGAAAAGTGTAGGGTGGAGAGAGGGTAGGCTGAACCATGCAGATCTGTGCAAAGGTGAGGCCACAGGTTTCATTTAAAAATGGACTGCATGGAATTTCAGACATTAACACACCTACGGTATCTATAGGACAGAATTTGGGAGTTCACTGATTGACTCTGCTTGTTGTCTGGAGTAGTGGTTCTCAACCTCAGCCCTCAAGTATCCCCAACAGGCCATGTTTGCAGGTTTTCCTTTATCTTGCATAGGTGCTTTATATCAGAGTCAATGGCTTGGTATTTGGACAGCTATTTTATCTAAGAGGAATTCCCAAATTATGGCCTGCTGGGGGTACTTGAGGACCGAGGTTGAGAACCACTGGTCTGGAGTTGCTCCTTAAGTATTTAAAGCCAAAAAAGCAAATAAAAAAGTGAAAGATGAAGTCAGTTTTTACCTTACTGTAGCATATTACTGTTCTTTTCTTACGCCAGTTTATAGGCAGGCTGTTCCTCTGCTGTTCAGATGCCAAAGGGCACTGAGAGGGCGAGTAGATGTTGTAATGTAACACTATAACAAAGCTCTCACTTTCTACTCTATCATATATATTTTATGCACGGCATTGCATAAGATGTTTCATCAAATCAAGCCATTGAAATCTCATTACTTTGGAGAAAACCAAAAGTTACATTTTACACCCAGTTAGTCACAATCTGGCAAATACAATCAGAATGACTCACTAGCAATCTTCTATAATGCAGTCACCTCCAGCATCGAATATTAGGCAAGGATACTTTCATGTGGTGTACACAATGCAAAGACAGCACAAGGGGAAAAAAAAACTTGTAGTCTCTTTAAATGTAATTTTCCACGGAAAAACCTGGAGCGTATCATTCAACAACACTGCCATCCCAAGGTATAGACTGTAGTAAATTCTTTGCAGACAGTGATTTCAATAAATATTTATAGTTTGTGGCAAAATTTTATGATTCACCAAGGTCGTATTTCAGTGGCTCAATTGACATGATGCATAAAACACATGCTTAGAAAAAAAGATTGCTTTCATTTTTTGCAAGTGGAATCATGGTAACTGTAATAAGTGTCTTCCTTGGCAAGACGTACAAAAATGGTCAAATAATGACCTATCATCTTACGAGGAGTAACTATTCCGCATTTCATAATGTCTTAGCAGGAGTAGAAGGTAATTTCCTGACAGAAGCCAAAGTTCCTTCTCACCATTCATGACATCAGCACAGAACTAGGTAGACTGTTCCGATGTGCTCATTCCAATCAGTTTGGATAAGGCTTTAGTCTATGTGTTACATCTCTGATCTCCAAAAAATGTGCTTAGTGTTAGGGAAGGAACTACTGAATGCTGAACTAAACTAGTGGTGCTCAACCGATGACCAGTGCGTAATATGTGGCCTTACGATGCTACCCGAGTGAACTTTATAATCAGGTAATTTTTGTTCTTTAACCTTTCCAAAAATTTGCGGATAAAGGGAAAGTGTTACTAAACCCACTACAGTAAAATCAGTCTGTATATGCAGTAAAGCATGCTTGTTATACTCACTGTGGAACCTAAGTGGTTAATCCTGCACATTGTGTAAAAAGGCTGTTTGATCCTGATCCTCCCCTTCTTCCACTGTCTCCTAATAATTTCCTGATAACACAGAGTCTATGGAGTCAGGCTGCACATGCTCAGTTTAGTGTATATCGCGAGAACTTTTTTTTTTCTTGGGAGGTTGCATGTGATCAGCACAGGGCAAAAAAGCACTGTCCAGAGGGTCTTGCAGTCTCATAGGACAGTCAGAAAACTCCTCCTACAAGCTTTAACCAGTGCTCAGCTGGACATTGATAAAAGTCACAAGACTGCTATATGCTGCTGATAAGAAAAGGTATTTAGTAGTTTATATTTACTAAAATATCTGCATTTCCATGTTCTGTGCTAGACCAAATATAGTGAATGCAGGGTCCTGGACTTAGTAACACTTTAACCTGAAAATGAATCAAAATCTTCAAAAGTGCTTTAATGTACATTATACTCAGCATGCCAAATGTAAGCAAGGCAGACTGCCGTTCTGTGAGAGGGGAATGTGCTGATCCTGTGTTCCTTCAGAGCAGGAACATGGATCTTTACATTCCCCCAGTCAAAGCACATCCCCCAGAGTTAGTAATCACTCCCAGGGAATACATTTAACCCTTTGATCGCCCCAATGTTAACCCCTTCTTCACCCCTTCTTGTAGTGTCATTAGTACAGTAACAATGCATATTTTTTTTAGCACTGATCACTGTATTAGTGTCACTGGACCCCAAAAAGTGTAAAAAATGTCAGATAGGGGTCCGATTTGTCCGCTGCAATATCACAGTCCTGCTTTAAGTCGCACTGGGCAAAGCCATGGCAATTGTAAATTCAAATAAATAAAAGTCCAGTGTTTCACTACAGGTCTGTCAGATATGACCAGTGGCAGCCGGTGCTTCATTTTTTTTTGGGGGGGGGGGGGGCAAACAAATGAACCAACACTCCCCTCCCTCGTTTGGTCAGTCCATCAGTCAAACCCACCAACCCCCCCGTTTTTCTGTCAATCACAATCAACCACCCCCCTTCCTCTGCTCGGTCGATCGGCAAAGCACCTAAACCCCCCCCCTCGCCGGTCTGCCCACCAGCCCCGCACTTACCCCAACTAGGTCGCGGGCAGCTTCTGCGGCTTCCCCGTATCTCCTCCTCGGCAGTTCTCCTCTGCGTCTCCTCCTCGGCCAATAAGATTGCTTCTACTCTTGGCCAATCGGGTCTTAAGACATGCTTCCTGATTGGCCAGGAGGAGAAGCAGAAGGACAATGGTGAATATTAATTCGCTATTGTCACACAACTGGGTGGGCTCAGGGCGCAGTGGTCCACGCCCCGAGCCCACCCTTTCTTGAAGCCAATTAGAGCCTCAGGCTCTAATCATGTGCTTAATAAAAAAATAAAACACCATTGAAATCCATGCATCTGGCGCCCCTGCACTCCTAATGGAGCAGCCACCACTGAATATGACAGACCTGATACAAGAACATAAATGAAAGAATAGCAGTAATCTATTATGTCTTGAGGTCAAGTAGACAACCCATCATTAATCAGAAGACACACAAACAAAAGGGACCTCTATTAGAGACCCTGTAAAATCATGCATTTGTTTTTATACCGAAAGAACACCTGTCAGGTTTTTATTGCTATCTGGGCGGCCAGAAAGACCTGAAAGTGAAAGAAAATCCCAAATTGTGGATAGTCCTCAAAAGAGACTAATTTGGGGTTGTCAGACACAGTTGACAGACCTGATGGCTATGGGCGTCATTGCCAGATGCATTCTATGCATTAAGATGAAGAAAACTTTTACCTTTACAACCCCTTTAATAAAACTGGAGCACTCAGAATCGGGTGCAACTGTGCAATCAGCTTCTAACGTCAGCTTGTTCAATTAAGCTTTGGCAATAAAACCTGGAAGCTGATTAATTTCTATGCAGAGCTGCACCAGAATTTGCACTGTCCAGGTTTAGCAAATAACCCCCTGGGTGTCATTTAACCAGGAAGACCGAGAACATCTTGTGGCTAAGAAGAGGTACTTTAGGAGTTGGGCAATTAAACTATCAGAGGCACTATAGAGAAAGGATCAATGTCTTACCCAACAATATCCTGTTTTTCTTTATTCCAGATGCCATTTCTTCTCTGATCAAATCTGTTAAAGTGTTGCACATGGAGTCTACTGATTCTAGGTGCTCAGCACTATCTATGGAGATTTTATATCTATCAAACCAAACATTGGATATTTCTCCCATCATAGGCGTATAAGGCCTAAAAAACAAACAAAAAAAAAAAAAAACATAAAAATGAGGCCAGCCATTGGATCATCCACATTTCTATATTGCTCGATGCAAAGAAGACTGATGAGTGAATTGAGTACTATGTGTTGGAAGAATACATAAGGTAGGCAAAACAACAAATTAATCTAGGAATTCAGTAAGATACAATTATGAGAAATTTGCAATTCAGAGATAACCAGTAATTACTTTAAGCATTAGCATTATTAGATTTGGAAATGTATGAATAAGTGAAATTTCAACTGCAAGCCGTTGTGCTGTCTAAAGCTTGCAGTGTTTGCATTCAGCTTGCTAATTGTAATTGCTACAAATGACAATAAAACATGTCTTAAAACGAACCTGTGGCCAGGCTACAGTTTCCCTTTTAAAAAAACACACTGTAAATAGTATTTCAGTTTAGTTTCACACCTGAGCTTGGCGTTTTCAGGCAGAAAATCACGCGATCTTGCGGCGGTCCTTACCGCGTTTTTGCTGCTTTTTTTACTGCGATTTGCAGCGATTTTGTGCAGGGCAAAAGTTCACCAATGTAAAAAGCAGAAAAATGGCCAAATCTGCCCGATTCGCGCAACAAAAAAGGGTCCAGAACTTGTTTGAGCTTCAGGTGTTTTGGAGCGGAGATGTGAACCATCTCCATAGAGAATAAGTGATTTTTTTTCCCCTCCAGCGTTTTGTAGCTTCAGTCTTCAAGCTACAAAATGCTCAGGTGTGAATGGGCCCTAAAAGTAACTCTAATTCTACTTGCAGCCACATTCTAAAATGAATCTAACCCTGTAAAGTAAAAATAGCTATACATATCTTTTCTATAGCTGGTCCGGTCCCACGTTGTCAGCGGTAGCGTCTCTGTAGGCGAGTGCAGGAGAGGCAGCCGACAACAGAAGCCCCATAGTAACTCTATGGGTGATGTCGGCTGTCTCTTCCACACAGCATACACCGCTGGAGACCAGACCCGCTGCAGAAAAGGTACAGTGCCTTGCAAAAGTATTCACCCCCTTGGGTTTTTAACTATTTTGTTACATTAAAGCCTTTGGTTTAATGTTTTTTTTTTTTTATCTGAATAATATGTGATGGATCAGAACACAATAGTCTAAGTTGGTGAAGTAAAATTAGAAAAATATATACATATATACATAAAATTATTTTTCAGAAATAAAAAAATGATAATTGGCCTGTATGTATTCACCCCCTCTGTTATGAAGCCCATAAAAAGCTCTGGTGCAACCAATTACCTTCAGAAGTCACATAATTAGAGAAATGATAACCACCTGTGTGCAATCTAAGTGTCACATGATCTGTCATTACATATACACACCTTTTTGAAAGGCCCCAGAGGCTGCAACACCTAAGCAAGAGGCACCACTAACCAAACACTGACATGAAGACCAAGGAACTCTCCAAACAAGTAAGGGTCAATATTGTTAAGAAGTACAAGTCAGGATTAGGTTATAAAAAAATATCCAAATCTTTGATGATCCCTAGGAGTACCATTAAATCTATCATAACCAAATGGAAAGAACATGGCACAACACCAAACCTCCCAAGAGACGGCCGCACACAAAAACTCACGGACCGGGCAAGGAGGGCATTAATCAGAGAGGCAGCACAGAGAACTAAGGTAACCCTGGAGGAGATACAGAGTTCCACAACAGAGACTGGAGTATCTGTATATAGTACGACAATAGGCCGTACGCTCCATAGAGTTGGGCTTTATGGCAGAAGAAAGCCATTACTTTCACCAAAAAACAAAATGGCACGTTTTGAGTTTGCGAAAAGGAATGTGGGAGACTCCCAAAATGTATGGAGGAACGTGCTCTGTCTGAAGAGACTAAAATTTAACTTTTTGGCCATCAAAGAAAACGCTATGTCTGGAGCAAACCCAACACATCACATCACCCAAAGAACACCATCCCCACAGTGAAACATGGCGGTGGCAGCATCATGCTGTGGGGATGTTTTTCAGCAGTTGGGACTGGGAAACTGGTCAGAGTTGAGGGAAAGATGGATGGTGGTAAATACAGGGATATTCTAGCACAAAACCTGTACCACTCTGTGTGTGATTTGAGGCTAGGACGGAGGTTCACCTTCCTGCAGTACAATGAGCCCAAACACACTGCTAAAGCAACACTTGAGTGGTTTAAGGGGAAACCTGTAAATATGTTGGAATGGCCTAGTCAAAGCCCAGACCTCAATCCAATAGAAAATCTGTGATCAGACTTAAAGATTGCTGTTCACAAGCGCAAACCATCCAACCTGAAGAAGCTGGAACAGTTTTGCAAGGAGGAATGGGCAAAAATCCAAGTGGTAAGATGTGGCAAGCTCATAGAGACTTATCCAAAGCGACTTGGAGCTGTGTGTGAAAAGTGGGCTCTACAAAGTATTGACTTTAGGGGGGTGAAAAGTTATGCACATTGACTTTTTCTGTTATTTTGTCCTATTTGTTGTTTGCTTCACAATAAAAAAAAAAAACATCAACGTTGTGGGCATGTTCTGTAAATTAAATGATGCAAATCCTCAAACAATCCATGTTAATTCCAGGTTGTGAGGCAACAAAACACGAAAAATGCCAGGGGGGGGGGGGGGGGGGGAGAGAATACTTTTGCAAGGCACTGTATGTATAGCGATTTTTGTTTTACAGAGTTAGATAGATTAGTCTTAGAATGTGGCTGCCAGTAGTTTGTTTTAGGCTGAATTTCTACTTTAAATGTATACTTCACCTTCCATACCATGTTTCATGTTACACCCATATTTAGGGTCTAGTATGAAGCATTGTAAACATGGACCTGGGCCTGGGGGAAAGAATCTGCAGGAGCCTTTGCATTGCCAAAGAGGACTCTGTGGCATCACTTGTCCAGCCTGAAGGATTCAGAAAAGGTATTAAAACACAAAAAGTGAAACACATACTCAATAGGAGTCACAATGGAGGAGCTAGGGCAATTTGTGAGGTAAGCCCAGAGTTGAGCTTTAACCACTTGCCAACCGCTCTATAGCCGAATGACAGATACAGCGCGGTTATCCAGTTCTGGGACGCCGTCAAAAGATGGCTTCCCGTGATCGCGCCCTCTGCGGGATGAAGGCGGCGCGCTCTGTGATCGCAGTGTCCTCCAGGCACTGCTGATCACAGGTTGAGGTAAAGAGCCAATCAGCGGCTCTTTACCACATGATCAGAGGTGTCCAATCACAGCTGATCATGGAAGTAAACAGAAGCTGGTTATCGGCACTCCTTTCCTCACACTGACAGGAGAGGATAACTGGCTTTTGTAAGGGGACAGTGCAGTTCCAACAGTGCTGCCAATCTGTGCCCATCAGTGCTGCTTATCAGTGCCCATTAGTGCCACCTCATCAGTGCCCGTCAGTGAAAGAGAAAAATTACCTGTTTGAAAAATTTTATAAAACGATGAAAAGTTGTTTTTTTTTAAAATAACAAATTTCATATGGGTACAGTGTAGCAAGATTGTGCAATTGTCATTCAAAGTGTGACAGCGATGAAAGTTGAAAACTGGCCTGGGCAGGAAGGGGGTAAAAGTGCACAGAAGGCAAGTGGTTAACATAAGAACATACCAAAGTAACACTATTGTGCCATATCTACATGGTATTATGCAGCTGTCATATTTAAGTGCCCACAAAAAGAAAGGACTTCCAAACAGACACAGGGAAAACATTCAAGCAGCATCCCTAGCTGAAATGAAACCCAGCACCCCAGCGCTGCAGGACGTGAGTACAAACCACTTAGTGCTACCCCCCAGTCAGCAATATTATCAAAAATCCTGGCTGAGAAAGCAGGAGTGCATAATAAAAGACAGATGACACCCTAAGGGTGTAGCTATATAAATGCTTTCATAAAGGATTATCGTCTTATTGATACAATTTTCTTTGATATAAGATTAAGAATGAAGATCTAAAAGCAAAGAACGGAATAGGAATATCAGCATGATTTCACAATTTAAATACCTATTTGAGCAACTGCACATGATAGCCTGTACTGTGCCAATTTTACATTTTAGCAGACTGTAAGCAAAGTGTCATTAAAAACTGCGCTGAAGCGTTGCCTTAAACCGCAGGACCGGCCTTAGTGAAGTGTAACATAATTTCAGACACAATTTTATCAGATTACATTCTGCCTGTACACCTTCAAGCTTTGAACTATGTTGATTTAAAATACTGAACCACTATATTATTAACCTGAATGTGCAAACTCAAAGGAGTATTCCAATCCAAATAAAAATTAATGACACACTGACAGGTTATGTGTCCCTTGGAATTTCTATTCATTAAAGAAAGAAAGTGTACTTTTAAGCACACCTTGGCTTATTTAATAAATGCAGGCACATCAAGCCAATACAACCTTTCATAAGAAGGCCTGAGCAACTGTAATAATTAAAGCTGAACTCCGAGCGTTCCTAGTCCATCCTTCTTCCCACCCAACTAGTTTCTGCCATAGAGAAAAAAAATGTAAATGCCCATTTTATTCACAGAAATCCACAGTCACTGAGTTCTGAGTCTTTTCTCTTCTTCTGTTAAGAAGAGACAGGTTTTTTTTTTAAAGTGTCCCTGCCTAACATGGACAGTTCCTATTGGCTGTCCAGTGTCGGGGTTCTCTCAGGATCCGGAGAATTGGCTGTCCAGTGCCGGGGTCCTCTCAGGATCCAGAGGAGAGTTGGCTGTCCAGTGCCAGGGTCCTCTTAGGATCCAGAGGAGAATTGGCTGTCCAGTGCCGGGGTCCTCTCAGGATCCAGAGGAGAATTGGCTATCCAGTGCCGGGGTCCTCTCAGGATCCAGAGGAGAATTGGCTGTCCAGTGCCGGGGTTCTCTCAGGATCCAGAGGAGAATTGGCTGTCCAGTGCCGGGTTCCTCCTAGGATCCAGAGGAGAATTGGCTGTCCAGTGCCGGGGTCCTCTCAGGATCCAGAGGAGAATTGGCTGTCCAGTGCCGGGGTCCTCTCAGGATCCAAAGGAGAATTGGCTGTCCAGTGCCAGGGTCCTCTCAGGAGCCAGAGGAGAATTGGCTGTCCAGTGTCAGGGTTCTCTCAGGAGCCAGAGGAGAATTGGCTGTCCAGTGTCAGGGTTCTCTCAGGATACGGAGAATTGGCTGTCCAGTGTCAGGGGTCCTCTCAGGATCCAGAGGAGAGTTGGCTGTCCAGTGTCGTGGTTCTCTCAGGATCTAGAGAATTGGCTGTCCAGTGCCGGGGTCCCCTCAGGATCTGGAGGAGAGTATGCTTCTGCTGGTCAGGCCAGCATGAGGGGATCGGGCCCAGAAATAGTGCTGGTCAGGAACTCGGTGGTAGGCTTAGGAGAGTATAAAATGTTCAAAAAGGTTATTGAAAAAACAAAAAAATATATACTAAATGAGTGAGATGGGAAAATTTGTACCTGAAAATGGGCTTTACCCACTACCCGTCCACCCCATAGCAGTTTCACTGCTACAGAGCTGCCCTCCTGTGCAGAATTACCTATTTATACAGAATTCTGCACTTCCACCTACATGGGGTGTGGGCGCACGCCACCAGCGGGCTGCTTCTGCTGTGAATATTCACAGCAGAAGCCGATCTGCTGGGTGCCAGACACTCTATGTCCTCCGGCACCCACCGATCGCTGGCAATAAACAAAGAACTGAGATATGCCTATGAAAACAAGGTATAGCTCAGATCTGGCAGGGGGTAAGGAATGGATTCTGTGTTCCTGCAAAGCGGGAACTAGAATCCCATTAATTCCCCTAGTGAAAACATCACACTGTACACACAAAAACAGCAGCTAGGCACACAATTAACCCTTTGATCGCCCCTGATGCTAACCCCTTCCCAGCCAGTGTCATTAGTACAGTGATACACTGATCACTCATTAGTGTCACTGGTTCCCACAAAGTATCAAAAGTGTCACTGTCCAATTGTCCGTCACAATATTGCAGTCCTGCTATAAGTGAGTGATCGCCGCCATTACTAGTATAAAAAAAAAAATCCATAAATATATTTCATAGTTTGTAGATGCTATAATGTTCGCGTAAACCAATTAATATACACTTATTGGGTTTTATTTTATTTTTTTTACCAAAAACATGTAGCAGAATACATATTGGCCCAAATTTATGAAGAAATTAGATTTTTTAATTTCTTTTTATTGGATATGTTTCATTGCAGAAACAAAAGGTTTTTTCTCAGAATTGTTGGACTTTTTTTGTTTATAGGGCAAAAAATAAAAAACGCAGAGGTGATCAAATACCACCAAATGAAAGCTCTATTTGTGGGAAAAAAATTACAAATTTTATTTGGGTACAGCGTCACACAACCATGGATTTGTCAGTGAAACTAACGCACTGCTGTATCGCAAAAGTTATGCACTTGGGGGCTAAGAATATGCATACATACTAGGGGGAGTACAACTGGGGGGATCCGTAGTGGAGAAGGATCTGGGAGTTTTGGTAAATCATAAGCTCAATAATAGCATGCAATGCCAAGCTGCGGTTTCCAAAGCGAGCAAAGTCCTTTCCTGTATTACGAGAGGTATGGACTCCAGATAGAGAGATATCATTTTGCCCCTGTACAAATCATTAGTGAGACCTCATCTGGAATATGCAGTTCAGTTTTGGGCACCAGTTCTCAAAAAGGATATCATTGAACTGGAGAAAGTGCAGAGAAGGGCAACCAAACTGATAAGAGTTATGGAGGAGCTCAGCTATGAGGAAAGATTAGAGGAACTGAATTTATTCTCTCTTGTGAAGAGGAGATTAAGGGGGATATGATCAACATGTACAAATATATAAGGGGTCCATATAGTGAACTTGGTGTTGAGTTATTCACTTTACGGTCAAAACAGAGGACAAGGGGGCGCTTTTTACGCCTAGACGAAAAGAGATTTCATCCCCAAATATGGAAAGGTTTCTTCACAGTAAAAGCTGTGAAAATGTGGAATAGACTCCCTCCAGTGGTGGTTATGGCCAGCTCAATAGATTGCGTTAAGAAAGGCCTGGATTCTTTACTAAATACACACAATATAACTGGGTACTAACATTTAGAGTTACAGTTGATCCAGGGAAAATCCAACTGCCTCTTGGCGATCAGGAAGGACATTTTTCCCCTGCTGTACCAAATTGGATTCTGCTTTGCTGGGGTTTTTCATCTTCCTCTGGATCAACTGTGGGTATAGGATTGGGTATATGGGATTGTTTGATACTTTTCATTTATTTATTTTTATGGTTGAACTAGATGGACTTGTGTCTTTTTTTTAACCTATGTAACAATAGCCTGGTCATGAAGGGGGTAAATCTTCTGGCAGTCAAGTGGTTAAACACTGAAATAAGTTGATTTTTTGCATTTGCCGAGTGAAGAATTTTGAATCCAGATGTTTATGTCCATTACCATCAATGGTCAGAGAGAGATGGGTCTCTAAAATGTTGTCTAGAGATGGGCTTTAAAGCGGACCTTCAGTAATTTTTTTCATCTTTCCATCTATTAAATATTCTGCCCTTGTTGTTTTAACTTTGGATAGTAAAACATTTTTATTCTGCCAGTAAATACCTTATACAGCCCACTTCCTGTTTCTTGTCTGCTTATTAGCCTAGGCTCATGACATCATGCACAGCTCTCTCTCTCTCTCACTCTCCTGAGAGTTTGCCAGGAAGGGAGGGGGGATGAGTCATAAGAGGGCCAATGAAAGCTGCAGAGCTGAAGGTGTGCCTCTGTGTAAATACAGGAAGTGAACAGGCAGCTGCTTCAGCTGCCCACAGCTAAAATGGATGCAGCCAGACTCAGTGGAGGGAGTTTTCTGCAGCATATTTGGCAAGTACAGAATCACAGTATATATAAAATAATATGCAAAGTGGTTGGAGGGAAGCTTCAGAATGGCAAAGATGTTTTTATTACAAATTATGTGAGCAGACTGCAGTTCCTCTTTAAGGACTGAATAATTTGATTTTTGCATAAGTCAAGTCATGAATCATCCCTTTAAAAAAATTCAGGTTTCTGTCCTCTACAATCAGTGGTTAGAGAGAGATGGGCCTCCACATTGTGCCGGAGCACTTTGTAGAAATCTAAGCAACATAAAAATATAACATAAAAATTAAAGCCCAAATGTTTTAAATTCTGGTTATAGTTGAGAAGGGTAGGAACCACTGTTGTCATCTTATTGCTGCTTGCATTCTAGATTCTCTCACTTCTAGTCTATTTGTTGAGTTTCAGGACTAGAAATGTAAAATTTCTGGAAATTTTGAAGTCGTAGGGAAAAAAAAACGTTTCTCCCCCAAAAAATTGAAAATTTCCAGAAAAATTGAAAAAAAATTCAGTGTGGAGTAGTTTTACAAATTGAAAGTCATTTAGTTACATTGGGAAGTTGAAATGCAGTGTATATAAAAGTATTATGCTTGAAATAAAAGTACAGCGTATTCAATAAACTAAACTTGATTTTTTTTTTTTATTACAAATGGAATAACAAAGGACTGTATATAATAAGAATATTTCATATATATATATATACCGTATTTATCGGCGTATAACACGCACATTCATTTTAAGAGGGAAGTTTCAGGAAAAAAACTTACATTTTAAATAAGGAACTTGGAAGCAAAATAAGGGTCAGCGCCCATCAGCAGCCTCACCATTGCCATCAATGCAGCCTCATCAATGGCCATCTGCAGCCTCACAAGTGCCATCAATGCAGCCTCATCAATGGCCATCTGCAGCCTCACAAGTGCCATCAATGCAGCCTCATCAGTCCACATCAATGCAGCCTCACCACTGCCTTCAATGCAGCAGCCTCACCATTGCCATCAGTGCAGTCTGATTGATGCCCAACTGCAGCCTAGAGGGGACAGGGAGGGGGGTGGGACAAGCGCCGACAGATTACATACAGTGAGAATCTCCTTTTATAGACAGAACAGTGGTCCAATGGTGGCCCAGGAGACGGGACTTCCTATTATAGAGGCCGCCAACTAAATAGGAGATTCTCACTGTATGTAATCTGACGGTGCTCGTCCCGCCCCCCTCCCTGTCCCCTCTGAGGCAGCTAAAATTGAAGTATTGGCGTAAAACACACATATGCTATTTGCACTCGATTTTCATGGTGAAAAAGTGAGTGTTATACGCCAATAAATACAGTATATATAAAAATATATATGTATATACACATCATGAATACCACATCATAGATATACCGTGAAAAAATTTTAGACCCCCGTGCTTGAAAAATGAGGAGCTGCAGCCTCTATCAATAAATTTACCCTAAGGTAAATCTAGAAGAAATGTGAAAGAGAGGGGATAGTTCTGGCGCTGCTCTTATTAAGAGGTGACCTACAACCTCTAAATACTTGAGGGGTGTGTGTCAAAAGTGACAATAAAAGTGCAGAAAATAGATATTTGTATATTCACAAAAATCCACCAAAAAATCCTACTGTGTAAACTTCCTAACTGCTTATATATAATATAAATTGTTATATTAAAACGAAAATAAAATAAAATAAACACAATCCTGTGCAAAACCTGCAATTCAAAGTGACATTTCTGTGCAAAAAAAATCCAACATATATGACTGGTATATATTGTTGCTGTGAAACTGGGTTCAGAAATATGCATATACTGTCCTTAAAACCTGGTGCATAAAAAAAGTCCAATAAAGTGACAATGTGCTCCTTCAAATTGTTCTGTGCTTCTTGGAAAACAGGAAGTGATGCAATGACGCTGTATAGTCTTGCCCTACGCGTTTTGTCAATGGGACGTCATCTGGGGTGTCCCATTGAGGAGACCACTTACGTCGCAGACAAGTAGGTGCTTGGAGAACACAGGACAGGAAGTTTCCTCCCACTCCACAGGCTGCACAGTGGCTCATACTGTGAAGGTGAAATACCTCCTTGTGGTGTCCAAGAAGCACAGAACAATTTGAAGAATCCTCACCACCACAGTAGAATATAATGTAAAAGGTATGTGTATCTGCAATCTGTGTTGTGCCACATACCTTCCTATAGTGCCACTCGGAGCTTCCATGACCCCCCTGATCGGTCTTCCCCACCACAAGCACTGCAGGGGGGGAGGGGCCTGAGATTCCCCGCTGACAGCCGGCAGAAGAGGAGAGCTGCGGGGGTTTCAGCTGAGCGCAGTTCATCACTTTCCGTTGGCTCTCCTGTGCTCTCTTACCTGCTCTGAGCCTTACAGAGGGGATGGGGTGCAATTCCCCGCTGACAGCTGGGAGAAGAGGAGGAGAGCAGTGGGAGGTCAGCTGAGTACCACTATAAGAAGGCATCTCACTCAACAATACCACAGAAACACACCCTCCACACATAACACTGTAATAGAGACGATTCCAGCAGTCCACAATCACTTCAAACTAGGGATTATTTTCGGGGTAGGGCTTATATTGCAGCCCACAATTTTCAGGGTAGGTCTTACTTTCGGGGGAAACACGGTATTACTTATCATTGTAAAAGAACATATTCTACACTTTTTTTCCCAATTTTTTTTGGGGGGGAAAAAAAAAAAACGACTTTGAAAGAAAAAAAACTTTTTTCCCGTCTTTCCCAAATGTGTCAAAGCATGCACTCTGGAGAAATTTCCCCAACTAGGACACGGAAAGCAATAAAAAAGTTACAATTCCTGATACAGCGAGTTTATAATCTTGCTCAGGATTTTAGAGATTTGGAAGAAATTTAGAAACCTTATTTGAAGCTGGACTCCATCCCATAAAAAGACAAAACCTAATGCAACTCTGTATTCATTAAAGCGGTTGTGGACTTTTTTGGACCCTGCAAGGTAATGTCATAATGTGCTAGTATGCATCGCCGCTGCGAGGGGTTAGTTCTAAAGTATTTCATAATGTGCTAGTATGTGATGCATACTAGCACATTGTGCCAATGTCTTGCAGGTTTTTTTTTATGGTTTTCTTTTCCAGCGGTTTACTACCACTTTAATTAAAAACAGGAGGCTTTCATTACCAGTATTACATGCATAACAAAAAGGCACAAAATACCCATGGCCATAAAAGGGTTAATACACCATAACCTTTCTTCATGCAACATATTATACAATATAGTTTACAGATAACAATAAAACTGGTATTATTACTATATTAAGTTTTCTCTTCCTTCATATTGCAATTTTGTTAGGACAGGTAGCAGACTGAAGGAGCCAAAGACTCACTAGCAAATATATAAATACGCTGATAAATGGGGTCCATAGAGGACAACTCTGTGTCTTGTTATTTACATTTCAAGCTATAAAAGTAGGCATATCTTCACAAACTGCCTTTTGTTTGTACGTTGGTACCAAACTGTAGCAGGCGGTGTTCCCTGGCATCTGCTTTCTATCAGTGGAAAGTGCACGGTTCTTATCAGGAGAAGGGCTCACACGTAATCTTCCATATGTCCATCTTCTCCCACAGCCATAGAGACGATGTGTATTGTTCTACAAGAGTTCCTTCTAGACTACACAAACCGTAACATTCTACGAATCTAAATTCTCTATGCACATCGAATATGCAGGAGAAACACACAAGGATTGAGTTAGAATACAACCAACCAATTAGGGCACAAGAATGGCCATTAGCATGCCAGGTTGTTCAGTTTGAAATGGTCAACGATTCTGTTAATGCAAGCAGGGCGTGAGTGATATCAATAATCTTCTGCATCGTACTTCAGTATAAAGTAGAAGTCACCTTCGAAGCAAATTACATATCAGGGTTAGATGGACACAAAAGACACAGAGAACGCATAGACTTTTAACCCCTTCATGCAGACGTAACATATTTATATGCGGCCTTCTATTTCAAGTGGTTGTACCAGGTATCACCCCCGTACCGTTTTTTAGAGCCGATGGTCAGATCTCTTGCAGTAACAACCGATGCGGCTAAGCAGCTGCTCGGCTGTTATCACAAGCAGCGGGAGGGGACGTCCCCGCCCCCCCCCTTCCGCCACCTCCTGTCGCTCGCCTGGGCTCTCCTGTCCCACCAGGCACATCCGCCGGCTGGCCAGTGACCCAAACAAACCCTTTCATGACTAAGCCTATTTTTGAAATTTGGTGTTTACAAGTTAAAATCCGTATTTTTTGCTAGAAAATTACTTAGAACCCCCAAACATTATATACATTTTTTTTGCAGAGAATCTAGAGAATAAAATGGAGATTGTTGCAATATTTTATATCACACGGTATTTGTGCAGCAGTGTTTTAAACGCAAATTTTTGGGAAAAGGGACAATTTCATGAATTTAAAAAAATCCAAACAGTAAAGTTACCCCAATTTTTTTGTATAATGTGAAAGATGGTGTTACGCCGAGTAAATAGATACCAAACATGTCACGCTTTATAATTGCACACACTCGTGGAATGGCGACAAACTACGGTACCTAAGAATTTCCATAGGCAACGCTTTTTTTTTTTTACGGTTACCAGGTTAGAGTTACAGAGGAGGTCTAGAATTATTGCTCTCGCTCTGATGATCACAGTGATACCTCCCATGTGTGATTTGAACACCGTTTACATATGCGGGGGCGACTTCCGTATGCATTTTCTTTGCTGCGCGAGCTCGCAGGGACGGGGGCGCTTTAAAAAAAAAAAATGTTTATTTATTAGTTATTTTATTTAATTATATATTTATAAATTGTGTTTAAAAAAAAATAAAAGATTTTGATGACTTTTATTGCTGTCACAAGGAATGTAAACATCCTTTGTGACAGTAATATTTGGTGACAGGTACTCTTTATGGAGGGATCGGGGGTCTATAAGACCCCCGATCCCTCCTTTGCACTTCAAAGTATTCAGATCGCTGAAAACAGCAATTCTGAATACTGTGTATTTTTTTTTTTAAATCGGCGCCATTGGCAGCCAAGTAAACGGAAAGTGACGTCATGACATTGCTTCCGCATTTACAATGAGAAGGCTGGAACGAAGCCACCCACAGCTTCGTTCCAGCCCACCCCCAGCCGCCGGAGGCAGCCGATTGGTTAACGGGCCTCCCGATCGAACGGGTGACCCGGTAAGAGCAGTGGGAGGCGGCGGGATGGGGGGAGGTCCCCTGCTGCTCCTCCGGTATAACAGCCGAGCGGCTTTTAGCCACATCAGTTGTTATATTCAGATAGCCGATCGCCCGCTCTAAACAACGGTACAGGGATGATGCCTGTAGCTGCAGGCATCATCCCGGTATAACCCCCGAAAGCTGAGTACGCACATCTGTGTATGCTCGGCGGGAAGGGGTTAAAGGCGCCAGTTTTAAAACATCGAAAGTATTCAAAAATGCAGATATTTGGGGTTTTGAATGCTTTCAAGTGCAAAGGAGGTGTATGGGGTCTTATGGACCCCAGATCCCTCCATAAACAGTACCTTTCATGTGCCTATCGCTGTCACAGAGATGTTTACATTCCCTGTAACAGCAATAAAAGTGATCGAAAAAAATCTAATTTAAAGTGCCCCCGTCCCCCCATGCTAGTGAGCAAAGGCGTTGGTCCCGAACTTACGCAAACCGTGATCGTCCAACACACCTGAGGTATCACTACAAAGGTCAGATTAGGGGCAGCAATTCTAGCACTAGACCTCCTCTGTACCTCTAAAGTGGTAACCTGTAAAGGCTTTTAAAGCGTCGCCTAAGGATAGTAAAATTTACATCGTTTGTTGCCGTTGTGCAGGCATGCGTAATTTTAAAGCGTGACATGTTTGGTATCTATTTTACTTGGTATAAGAATTAATATTTAACAAAAAAATTGTGTTAAAGTAATTGTAAAGCCCCTTTCACATGGGCGGAAAAAATTCAGCTTTTAGCTGCAGATAGATGAAGTTAGATGAAGTTATCTACCGCACCTAAACTCACACAATTCTTTCCTATGGCTTCATTCACACACTGCATTTAGTGACGGTTTTGTTACATGTGATTTTGTGCGGTTAGAAAAAAATTACTTGACTGCGTCCAGGACCAATTTAGCGCAGCTATCTGCACATAAACGCAGGTAATCGCAGTGTACTATTTCACCTGTGGATAGTAGCGGCAACGAGGAAAGAAACAGCAGGAAGCACATCAGAATGTGAAAAGAATGTTCCACCGCAGCTAAACGCAGCCACATGTAAACGCTGCTAATAGCAATGTACAACTGCAAGTGATCGCTGTGCCCAGGTCTTGGAATTTCAAAATAACAAAACATGTTTTTAACAGTGGGAGAACAGCCGCCCGTATGAAAAAGGCCTAAATCTTAGTCTTTTTTTAAAAATAACAAACATGTAACTTGTCCAAAACCAAGCTTATAATATTTCCTCGCCCACGTGCCTCTTCCCCTGACTTCTCTGTCAAGAGCAATGGCACAAGTCCCCACATGTCAGGGTACTAGGTGTTATCCTGGAGTCTGAACTCTCCTTTCGACCCCACATCCAATCACTTTCCAAAGCTTGCCGCCTCAACCTCCCCAACATCTCTAAACTGCGTCACTTTCTAACGTATGAAACCACAAAGCTCCTGATTCACTCCTTGGTTATCTCTCGCCTCGACTACTGCAACTCCCTCCTCATTGGCTTACCTTTAAATAGACTATCCCCCCTTCAGTCCATCATGAATGCTGCTGCCAGACTCATCCACCTTACAAACCGCTCAGTGTCTGTTACCCCTCTCTGCCAATCCCTCCATTGGCTGCCACTCGCCCAACGAATTAAATTCAAAATACTAACAATAAGTTACAAAGCCATCCACAACTCTGCCCCCAGCTACATCACTAACCTAGTCTCAAAATACCAACCTAATCGCCATCTCCGTTCCTCCAAGACCTCCTGCTCTCTAGCTCCCTCATAATCTCCTCCCATATCCGCCTCCAGGACTTTTCCTGAGCCTCGCCCATCCTCTGGAATTCCCTACCCCAATCTGTCAGACTGTCTCCAAATGTATCCACTTTTAGGCGATCCCTGAAAACTTTCCTCTTCAGAGAAGCCTATCCTGCCTCCATCTAACAACTGCACTATTTTCTCCATTAGCTCATCCCCCACAGCTATTACCCTTTTGTATAACTTGACCCTCCCTCCTAGATTGTAAGCTCTAACGAGCAGGGCTCTCTGATTCCTCCTGTATTGAATTGTATTGTACTTGTACTGTCTGCCCTAATGTTGTAAAGCGCTGCGTAAACTGTTGGCGCTATATAAAGCCTGTATAATAATAATGTCATACTTGCCTCCTCTGTGCAAGGGTTTTGCACAGAGCGGCCCCAATCCTCTTTTTCTAGGGTCCCCCAGCGGTGCTCCTGGCTCCTCCTCTTCTCAAGTGCCCCCATAGAGAGCCGCATTCCATAAGGGCACTCGTGTGGGTGCGTTCCCAAGTCCTACTGCTGACGCAGACAGCAGGACTTGGCCCCGCCCCCTGTGTCACTGGAGTTGATTGACAGCAGCGGGTTTTTCACCTTAATGCATAGAATGCAAAAAATTCCCCAAAAAAAATGCGTTTGAAAAACTGATACATAAATACCGTGTGATATAAAAACCCAAGAATTTATTCTCTAGGGCCTCTGCTTTAAAAGAAAATATATAATGCTTGGAGGTTCGAACTAATTTTCTAGCAAAAAAAAAAAAAAAAAGAAGTTTTTTACATGTAAACAAAAAAAGTTCCAGAAAATGTCTGGTCTTCAATTGGTTAAGCGTGTTTTGCCTTCAAATAGACTTGTAAGGGAATGCATAACTTGAAACAAACAAAATCCTTCTAACACAGATAAACACATCCTCCTAACATACCTCTCATATAGATAGAGCTTCCTATTATATATTTTACTGGCGATCATATTTGTGATAGAAAATTGGCATGTAGTGTCCTGTATTAAGGATTCTGCAGGAGAGTCCCTACACTGGAGCTCCTCCCTTCACACTTCTATGGCAGCAGTTACGGAAGGGGGGTTTATTAGGGGGGTATTCTCCATTTTGGATATAAAATACATTGGGGGACATTTATCAAGTAAATTAGGAACACAATTAGTCACAAATCAGGCTACATCTCTTTAAGCAAAGTCTCGGCGACTGGTTCCTATATTCCTGGGCAGCCAAGTGCAACAGTTTGCAAAGTTCACGGATATATTTACTTCTGAAGATAAGACAGATTTTTAACTAAAAACAGACACAGAATGAAGAAGTGATCAGGATCAGGATTACTGCAGTCACCAATGCAGCCAAAGGAGGAGTTTAGGACTCAGGCTGTAACCTTGTAATAAATCTCTTTCATGATGCATCTCATTGTTCCTGTTTAGCACTGCTTTACCTTGCAACAGGATTGATAAATGTTCTCTAATGTATATTATGGCAAATGCAATAGAGGGACATTCTGCCTGTATCTACTGGTGCTGAGGACAATCTCCCAAAGTCATTGTTCTGATTTAAGAGTCATGAAAAAAATTAAAGGTATGAACAAAAATATGAAGTTTACATTATTATTTGGAATTTGTCTTTTAACTGTTATTGTCTTGTTTATTGTTATTGCAGGACAAAATTCTCCAATACCTCAAAGGAGAAGATCAAGATCCCCACTGTGGGACAGAGAAACAGAAAATCAGTTTCACCAGAGATGTCACAATCACAACATTCCCCAGAGATACAGAACTCAGTCATCGAACAGGACTGAAGATCTGCTGCGCCAGAGACATCAGAACCCTGACGTTCCAACGGGATTCACGCGTCCTGAGGTCGATCGGAAGCAGCCAGATCCGGGGAGCATCCAGAGCCCCCATCTTCATGATCAGAAGAGGGAGGGGCAACAGGATTGGAAGAGGAAGCAGAAATCTGCAGACTACCCTGCTCCCACCAGTTTCATGCCCTTTGCCTCATTAGATGGGCACAGGAGAGGGATTCCACCTGTCCCATCTGCTTGGTAAGTCCAGGTTCACACTGAGCTGCGGCAATGAAGCTATGCCAGTTCAGCTGAACTCGCACAATTTCACTCCCGCATGTCAGTTCCAATTTTGGCCGCGATTTATGAGACATCTGTGCAGGTTTCTGCACAGATGTCAATGTAAATCGCAGCCGGAAAATCGCAAAAAGTAGTACAGAAACTACTTTTTGAAATCGGTGCAGCACCACAGATGCGGCGTCACACCGATTAGGATGGTGCCATTGACGGCAATTGCCGCCGATTTGACATGCGATTTGAACCAGGGCTAAGTGTCATATCAGTTTTTTACTCACACATTTTCAATACTGAGTAAAGGTGATTATTTTTATTAGGCTATTTTTACACTGAGGCGCTTTACAGGAGCTACAGCGCTAAAAATAGGACATGCATAGCGCCTGTAAAGAGCCTCTCCTGTCTCTCCAGCCCGAGTGCTTTCCCACTGGAGCGGTGCGCTTGCAGGATGGTAAAAAAAAGTCCTGCAAACCGCATCTTTACAGCGCTGTAGGAGAGGTGTATACACTACTCCTAAAGCGCCCCTGCCCATTGAAAACAATGGGGCAGTGCCGCCGAAGCGTCGCTGCAACGGTGCTATGCGGGCAGTTCTAACCCTCTTTTGGCCATTAGCAGGGGTTAAAACCGCTAGCGCCTGAATAGCACCGATAAAACGACGATAAAGCGGCACTAAAAATAGCACCGCTTTACCGCCGAAGCCTGCCCCAGTGTGAATGTAGCCTTAGCTGGAGAAAATGATATAAGCTTATTTAGTTGATTCAGAATTAAACTCTTAATAAATGTAACTTCTCTCTTTTCACATACAGCGTACAATTGTCATAGAGAATTATGGAACCCTGAATTTAATGGTCCCTAGCTAACTCTGGGCCAGCCGGGCCTCATTTTCCATCGGCTTTGACAACGGAGAGCCAACTTTACAAGGACTGCCAGGTAAAATATTAATACAATTTTTGCTGGCTTAGCGGAAAAAAAGCCTTCTGCTCTGTCAAGGAATCTTGGGTTGGTTCCAAAATGAAGAATAGCTTTATAACCATTCAGCAGGAACCGGCTGCCATTCGGTCAGTGTGTACAGCAGTCTGTCCAACAGAAGCCAGTCAGACTGACTTTTGTCGAAGGAACATTCTGGAAAACCTGCATTCAAAAGCCCTCACAGCCAATTAGCTGATCAGTGTATTCTGTTAGGGGGGACCCTATGTCAGAAAACAATAGCACAGGGGGGAAGGTTGTCGCACTAACATCCCTTGTGTTGGTATGGCAAACTGTCAGTTTTTGTTTTTTCACTCAACCCACTGGGTTGTATTTATTATGAAAATTAGGTTAGAATTGCAGAAAATTGTCCTATGTTTGTCCTGTCCTGTAGTTTCTTGCTCTACACATCTGTAGCAGCAGTTACGAGGGGGGGGGGGGTGTATTCTATATATTGGATACTAAATATATTTAATAACATACAGAAAACAATAGGACATTCTGCCTGGACATTTTTTTCTACTACTGAGGGACAATGTCCCCAGATCACCGTTGTGACTTTTTATAAATTAAAAAAATAAATGAATAAATGAAGGTAAAGAAATAACATTTGAAATGTGTCTTTAGCATTAGGAGGGAAGCATCTCCAATTTACTAAACATCATTGTTTTTGCAGGCCAAGATTCTCCCATACATCATATCAGAGAATCCAAAACTTTAATATGGCCTGAAGAACAAGAGCTCCAGAGTTCCAGAAGAGAAGAGAACACTGACAGAAACGGCTCTACGGTGGACCAGAACCAGGCAGAACCGGGGAGTGCCCAGACTCCACCTCCTCGTAACCAGCACAGCGATGAGCTGCCTGAATGCAGTGTCTGTTTGCTGGAAATAGAAGAGGAAGACGAATCCTCTAGACTACCCTGTTCCCAGCAATTCCACAACGACTGCATCACCAGGTGGATGGAACAGAGCAGAACTTGTCCACTCTGCCGGGAAGGGGTCAATCATCATATATGGGTAAGTGTCCTACATCTGTTAATCTTTTCTATCACTTTTACTAATTCTGAGTACAAGTGATTGTTTTTTAATATCTGGCAAAAACATTTAGAAATTATTTTGTTCATTAAAGAACATT
The DNA here is from genome assembly GCF_042186555.1 of Aquarana catesbeiana. Classification (NCBI taxonomy): domain Eukaryota; kingdom Metazoa; phylum Chordata; class Amphibia; order Anura; family Ranidae; genus Aquarana; species Aquarana catesbeiana. The sequence continues at coordinate 630,160,620 of NC_133327.1, forward strand.
TCCTTTAAGAAACCCTTTGATAAATCTAACTTTTCTTCTCTCACCTACAGTCCGCATTTGATCTACCAAATTATGGACGGATAGCCGTCATCATCCCTGGAATATTATCATCTCTAAAGCCACCAGTTAGGATGGACTTTGATCGTGTAGCACTAACTTTACGAATTCATACACCCACCAGAGAGGAATAAGGGAACTATTTCAGCAGCAACAGGTAAGCCATAATTGATAGAAGGATAGATTTCCCCCATTACAATATTATTCTTTCCAACTAGCAAAATGGTCACTTATTAGAAAATAGGGATCCTTATCCTTGTGTGATAGCTTTGTGAATTTGACACCGGATCCCATTATGGTGAATGTAATCTATGAGGTTTGCTACAATGCAGATCCTTGTTACAGAGCGATTAGATGGATAAAATCTATTAATAAATTGGTGAATCGAATAAATAAAGCCTTCTGCTCTGTGAAGGAAGTTTGAGGCGTTACAAAATGAACATTAGCTTTGTATTTGCTCAGAATCATGTCCACCAACTGATTTGGATTGTTTGTTTAGCTGCCAAAAGGCTATATAGCTCTTACGGGGCTAATGCACCAATATTTGATACCTCAATTGTTGGTAAATGGTTGAGGTATGAGTGAAGCTCTTGGTGTCACCGAGAAGGACATGAGTAGAACCCATTTGTTTCCCAGGAAGCAATAAGCTAACAGAGGTTCTAAGCTTTGCCTGCTCTATGCAAAACAAAATAGGAAAACATTTTATTGGGCAAATCATTAGCTGCTTCGGCTGAATCAGGAGATGGATGCAAAAGACAAGAACCTGTTCACTGAGCCGGCAGAGGGTTACTTGGCTCATTCCGATTTGCGTCTTTTATCAGTCACTCTTTTCTCCCAAAATAGCCCACCTTGACCATTGTTGGCTGACAGTGATTGCTTTGTTAGCTGGTGGATTTAGAAATTTTTTTTGCTGAAGAACTATATTTCTTTTATGAAACCCTTAATACACGTTTCTTCTCTCCCCACAGATACAGCTGCTGAATTGTGGACAGATGATCATCATCACTGCGGAACAAGCCATCCGTTTCCATAGACAGATAGTGTGTTAGTTGTGTACGTTTGGTACTCATTAAATACGGGCAGCACAGTGTGTGTGTGTGCATATATATATATATATATATATATATATATATATATATATATATATATATATATATATATACATACATACATACATACATATACACACACATACATATATACACATACACACACAGTATCTCACAAAAGTGAGTACACCCCTCACATTTTTGCAAATATTTTATTATTTCTTTTAATATGACATCACTGGAGCAACGACACTTTGCTACAATGTAAAGTAGTGAGTTAACAGTGTAAACTTGCTGTCCCTTCAAAATAACAACACACAGTCATTAATATCTAAACCGCTGGCAACAAAAGTAAGTACACCCTTAAGTGAAAATGTCCAAATTGTGCCCAAAGTGTCAATGTTTTCTGTCGCCATTAGTTTCCAGCACTGCCTTAACCCTCTTGGGCATGAAGTTCACCAGAACTTAACAGGTTGCCACTGGAGTCCTCTTTCACTCCTCCATGACGACATCACGGAGCTGGTGGATGTTATAAGCCTTGCGCTCCCTCACCTTCCATTTGGGATGCCCCACAGATGCTCAATAGGGTTTAGGTCTGGAGACATGCTTGGCCAGTCCATCACCTTTACCCTCAGCTTCTTTAGCAAGGCAGTGGTTGTCTTGGAGGTGTGTTTGGGGTCTTTATGTTGGAATACTGTCCTGCGGCCCAGTCTCCGAAGGGAGGAGATCATGCTCTGCTTCAGTATGTCACAGTACATGTTGGCATTCATGGTTCCCTTAATAAACTGTAGCTCCCCAGTGCCGGCAGCACTCATGCAGCCCCAGACCATGACACTCCCACCACCATGCTTGACTGTAGGCAAGACACACTTGTCTTTGTACGCCTCACCTGGTTGCCACCACACACACTTGACACCATCTGAACCAAATATGTTTATCTTGGTCTCATCAGACCACAGGACATGGTTCCAGTAATCCATGTCTTTAGTCTGCTTGTCTTCAGCAAATTGTTTGTGGGCTTTCTTGTGCATCATCTTTAAAAGAGGCTTCCTTCTGGGACCACAGCTATACAGACCAATTTGATGTAGTGAGCAGGGGAATGGTCTGAGCACTGACAGGCTGACCTCCCCACCCCTTAAACCTCTGCAGCACTCGTATGTCTATTTCCCAAAGACAACCTCTGGATATGACGCTGAGCACATGCACTCAACTTCTTTGGTCGACCATGGCGAGGCCTGTTCTGAGTGGAACCTGTCCTGTTAGGCCTCATGTACACTGCTGCTGCTAAACGAATGTTTAGGAGCAGTTGGGCATTTTTTCAACTGCCCTTGAACTCTCCTCTATGTTATCTTATCAGTACATGTACACAGGGTCGTATATAGACATTTCTAGGCAGTTGAGTTTAGAGGCTTTTTTTGGAACGCAAAAAATGGGTTCAGAAGCTGAGTTGAGAGGCATTGCAAGCGCCAGACGTTTCTAAACGCCGCCTTTTTTCCTTACAGTTTTTTTTTAATTTTTGGCTATTTTGAGAAAAAAAAAAAATATAATATTATATATATATATGCTTTTCAACACAAACGCTTTTTAAACGCGGCATGTAAACACGGCAAAAATGGACATTTTAAACGTGGGTTACTATCTGTCAAGTTAAATCGTTCAGGAGAGGTTGTAAAAACGTCCCGTGTACATGAAGTTTTAAACTGCTGTATGATCTTGGCCACCATGCTGCAGCTCAGTTTCAGGGTCTAGGCAATCTTCTTATAGCCAAGGCCAGTGATGGCGAACCTTGGCACCTCAGATGTTTTGGAACTACATTTCCCATTATGCTCCACTACACTGCAGAGTGCCAGAGCATTATGAGAAATGTAGTTCCAAAACATCTGGGGTGCCAAGGTTTGCCATCACTGGCCTAGGTCATCTTTATGTAGAGCAACAACTCTTTTTTAGATCTTCAGATAGTTCTTTACCATGAGGTGCCATGTTGAAGTTCCTGTGACCAGTATGAGAGAGTGAGAGCAATAACACCAAATTTAACACACCTGAGACCTTGTAACCCTAACAAGTCACATGACACCAGGGAGGGAGAATGGCTAATTGGGCCCAATTTGGACATTTTCACTTAGGGGTGTACTCACTTTTGTTGCCAGCGGTTTAGACCTTAATGGCTTTGTGTTGAGTTATTTTGAGGGGACAGCAAATTTACACTGTTATACAAGCTGTACACTCACTACTTTACATTGTAGCAAAGTGTCATTTCTTCAGTGTTGTCACATGAAAAGATATAATAAAATATTTACAAAAACATGAGGGGTGTACTCACTTTTCTAGGTAAATATATTTCTAAAGGTGCTGTTGACATGAAATTTTCACCACATGTCGGTACAACCCAGGCAATCCATACAAAGAAACCAAAACAAATAAGTTCAGAAAATAATTTATGTGTAATAAAATGGAATGACACAGGGAAAAAGTATTGCAGACATAAAGAAAGGGGAAATGCATGGAAAGCCAAGACGCTGGCTGAAATCTATCAGTAATTAGAAAGCAATCCTGCCTCTTGTCAGTGCAAATGAATATCAGCTGGTTGTTTCAACACCTTTTGTGTCTCATTAGCAAGGTGTCACACAAGAAACATCTCATGATGGGTAAACGCAAAGAGCTTTCTCAAGACCTTCGCGACCTTATTGTGTCAAAACATACTGATGGCATTGGAAGAGAAGGATTTCTAAACTTCTGAATGTTCCAGTGAGCACTGTTGGGGCCATAATCCGGAAGTGGAAAGAACACCATTTTACCATAAAATGGCCATGACCAGGTGCTCCTTGCAAATTTCTGACAGAAGAGTGAAAAGAATGAGAAAAGTTGTCCAAGAGCCAAGGACCACTTGTGGAGAGCTTCAGAAAGACCGGGAATTAGCAGGTACAATTGTTTCAAAAAAAGAAAATAAAGCTGCTAGAATGACCCAGCCAATTACCTGACTTGAATCCAATAGAAAATCTATGGAAAGTACTAAAGTTCAGAGTTCAGAGTTCATAGAAGAGAACTACGGAATCTTCAAGATTTGAAGACTGTTTGTGTGGAAGAATGGGCCAAAATCACACCTGAGCAATGCATGCAACTAGTTTCTCCATACAGGAAATGTCTTGAAGCTGTCATTACCAACAAAGGATTTTGTACAAAGTATTAAATACATTTCAGTTAGTGTGTTCAATACTTTTTTCCCTGTGTCATTCACAAATACAAAAATCGCATCAAAAACTTAACAGGTGCGTTATTGATGCGTTCTTGCTGCGTTTTCAATGCATTTCAACGGGGAGGTTAACTGACCAAAAATGCAGTAAGCAGGATTTTTAACACTACAATGGATTAGTATGAAGACATACATAGAATTTAAAGAGATACACATTTTTCTTGAGCTATTCTTGCGCTAAAAGGTGCCAATAAATGCCGACAAATTCATATTCATTTAAATTCATGATATTAATTAAAAAGCCAAATATAATACAATTATATATAAAAAAAATATCATTTTTTAAAAACTGTCATTTTCAGTTTTTGGCAAAGTGCATCCTGTATTTTCGAGTTTGCAACCAAAATTTCCATTAGGTGCACTTCTACCGCAAAAATCGAGGAAACCCAAAATTTGAGAAAAAAAAAAACACATTAAAAAGTTAATTTTAGAGGGCACAAATATGCAATAAATTTTGATAAAATATAAAAGCCGAGGTTGCACCAAGTAAATAGATACCCAACATGTCAATATCCTATATTTTCCATAGTGAAGAAATGTCATTGGCACACCAAACATCAAGGATGCTTTAAAAGGGTCCAAAGCTTTGTTTACATAGTCACACTGTACACATACGGTAATGTTTCGGAGCCAGGCAGGGCCCCTTCGTCAGGCAAGTGACCTGCCTGATGAAGGGGCCCTGCCTGGCTCCGAAAGGTTACCGTATGTGTGCTGATGACATTACTTCACTCTGATTGTCTACGGTTTCCAGCCGGTGGTCATCACAGCGCCCAGCATTACTACAGCCATTTTCATGTATGTGTACGTGGGGAATATTGCATTTGGCCTATATTTTCATAGGCACATTTTAAAAGCCCCCTATAGGTCATTAGTTTAGCGTGACGTCACAGGGGGTGGGATTCCCGGGTGACATCTCCGGATGGCCATGCCTCACAGCTATATAAGAAATGGCAGACAGCGGGATCCGACACAACAGAGGCAGCCAGCGTTGGAGGAAGACTGTATTTTTTACTTTTAGTGGGCAATGGTGGCGGCAGACGAAGAAGACATCACCGGAAAGAGAAGAGGGAGAAGAAACACTGGAGAGAGAAGAGGGGAAGAAACCACCAGAGAGAAGAGGGACCTCTCAAGCTTCATCAGGCTGGATAGGGAGCGTCGGTGCACAGCCATTTACAGATCTCTCCAGGGATGTTCAAGTCTGGGCCACTCAAGGACATTCACAGAGTTGTCCTATAGCCACTCCTTTGTTATCTTGGCTGTGTGCTTGGGGTCGTTGTCCTGTTGGAAGATGAACCTTCGCCCGGGTCTGAGGTTCAGAACGTCCAGGAGCAGGTTTTCATCAAGGATGTCTCTGTACATTGCTGCATTAATCTTTCCCTCGATCCTGACTAGTCTCCCAGTTCCTGCCGCTGGAAAACATCCCCACAGCATGATGTTGCCACCACCATGCTTCACGGTAGGGATGGTATTGGCCAGGTGATGAGCGGTGCCCGTTTTCCTCCAGGCAACGCTTGTCATTTATACCAAAGCGTTCAATCTTTGTTTTACCAGACCAGAGAATTTTGTTTCTCATGGTCAGAGTCCGTCAGGTGCCTTTTGGCAAACCCAGGTGGGCTGTCATGCGCCTTTTTACTGAGGAGTGGCTTCTGTCTGGCCACTCTACCATACAGGCCTGATTGGTGGAGTGCTGCTAAGATGGTTGTTCTTCTGGAAGGTTCTCCTCTCTTCACAGAGAAACGCTGGAGCTCTGTCAGAGTGAACATCGGGTTCTTGGTCACCTCCCTGACTAAGCCCTTTCTCCCCCGATTGCTCAGTTTGACCGGGTGGCCCACTCTAGGAGCCGTCCTGGTGGTTTCAAACTTCTTCCATTGACGGATGATGGAGGCCATGGTGCTCGTTGGGACCTTCAATGCTGCAGAATTTTTCTGTACCCTTCCCCAGATCTGTGCCTCGATACAATCCTGTCTCTGAGGTCTAGACACAATTCCTTGGACTTCATGGCTTGGTTTGTGCTCTGACATGCACTGTTAACTGTGGGACCTTATATAGACAGGTGTGTGCCTTTCCAAATCATGTCCAATCAACTGAATTTCCCACAGGTGGACTCCAATCAAGTTGTAGAAACATCTCAAGGATGATCAGTGGAAACCAGATGCACCTGAGCTCAATTGTGAGTGTCATGGCAAAGGCTGTGAATACTTATGTCCATGTGATTTTTTTTTTATTTGCGTTTTTTTTATGTTTGATAAATTTGCAAAGATTTCAAACAAACTTCTTTCACGTTGTCATTATGGGGTATTGTTAGTAGAGGAAAATAATGAATTTCATCCATTTTAGAGTAAGGCTGTAACATAACAATACGTAGAAAAAGTGAGGCGCTGTGAATACTTTTCGGATGCACTGTATTATTATCATAAACAACTGACACATCCCTATTGCCGTTAGGGTAAAAAAAAAATTACTAAAGATAGCAGTGTGTTATTCTCTAAAAAAGCGATTCCAAAATGCAATGAATGGAAAAAAAAAAACACCACAATGCCCTGAGTATAACTTTAAAGAGACCAACCATGGACTCCCTTTTAGACATATTTTAAAGCAACCACTAGATGGTATTGCTGATTTAGAGAATGAAGAAAGCACTTGTGAAGTCATTACTGGAACACTGTTTACTGCCCTATTATGTTACCTTGACCGTTCAATGAGGACAAGTGGTTTTAACTTCCTGCTGTGCTAAAAACTCAATAACCTCACTTTTAGAACTTAAAATATACGCATATGAAAGCCTAGCAATATCAAGTACCCAGAACCAGTGGCATCAATAATACTATATTTAGCAGGTCAACAAAATTTTGCAAACCTAGAAAAGCAGCAGCTGAAAGGAGAGTTTCTTCTTGGTTCTGTGCATCGTTCAATGTTATGCTGATCAAAAAGAAGTAAAAGCAAGAAAAAAAAATTCTGTGTACAAGCCAGGAGATTGTAAAGCCAAACATTCCTCCACAAACCTCAAATGTAAACTGAACAAGGAGGGCGGTAAAGCAACAATTTACTGCACAGTGGAGATTGTTCACACTGCACTGTGTGAGAAAGTTGTGCATTTCTGGGCTCCAAGGGCCTGGATGCTAGGGAGTCTATTTATCTTTATATTTATATAAGAAGCTGCACAGTGGTCGAGGTTGTCAGCTTCTTGGTTTGCTGGTAACTGATTCCACCAGCAGTCTTCTCAAGTATTTATGAAGCTGCAATTTATATAGCTGGAAAACTAAAAACGTGGTGACATGCCTTTCAAAAGTAGAATTTAAAAGCGCAAAAGACACCTTGATGTCTTCTTTGCTGCTCTTGATCTTGTAATGCAAACCCAAACAAACCAATGGTAATGCTGGCCTGGGTATGCAATGACAGTTCCTATGTAACAAAGTAAGAAAAGACAGAGCAAAGGGGTTTTATTTGCAAAGCCTAGGGTTGCCACCTGCCCAGGAATTCACCAGGACAGTCCGGCTTTTGGATCTTGTGTCCTGGTTTCACCTGCCTGAAACCCTGATACACTCAGACCAGACTGTGTCTTCCTCTATGAAGGCTTCTGGAAGAGCCAGTCTATTGCAGAGGGATGGGTATGACAGGAAGTGGCCAGTATAGTGTACAGAGTCCTCTTTTCTCCCTTTACAACGTGGGACTGATCACAGCGAAGGACATAGCAATCCAAGCATATTTTTTTTTTTTCCTTCAATAAATTTTTATTAGACGTTTAGTAAATACAAATGTAGCAAACATTCCAAAAACAAAGAAAAAGGGGAACGTTAGGTACATGAATTTCGAGTATAAAGCATAGCAAAAAAGGTCCACATGGACCAACATACTAGGAATCAAAGGGAGACATGTCTTAGATTACATCAAGAGATATCTAATCATATTAGAGAGGTAAAGTTTAATCAATAAACCATGTACATTCTATCAAGTTTATAGGACAGAGTGATAAGCTTGCCGAAGCAACTAGGTGCATCTGATAAAGTTGGCAGAAAGCACTTGGGTCAGCGGGGCGAAGAGGGAGAGAAGAAGCACCCATAGCCACCCCAAAAGGGATCATGCTGTGGCCATGGGGCCTCTCCCCCCCCCCCCGATCCCCAGACTCCAGACAGAGTCTCCACCAAGGAGTGCACCATGGAAATCAATATTGAATGGATAACCTGAGAACTTAAGACTGGAAAGGTACATAATCATGTGTCTACTAAAAACACTGGGGAGAACTGGACAGTGTGAGGGGAGGCACAGGTAGCGCAAAAAACAGGGACTCCGAAGAGACCTAGCTGCAGTGTGGTTACTCCCTACAACGCCAACGTACGAAAAAAAAAACAAAACTCAGGATAGGGTAAAACTTAGAAGACCCGCTATGGATCAATGAGAAGAGAAGAAGGGAAAATAGGGAATCAAAGAGGGGGAGAGAAAAAGGGGAAGAAGGTAATAATCAGGAGATGAGGAGTTTCAATAGGGTCACTCAGAGCGCAAGTTAATCAGGGTAGTTAACGCCAGGGTATAAGGGGACGTGACAATATTTGGCCCAGGGCTCCCAGGTAAGTTCGAAAAGCCGGGCTTTGTCTTGTATAATGTGGACTATCTTTTCCTGAGCCATAATCCAGGATATTTTATGCTTCACCACTGTGAAAGGAACCTTAGTTTTTTTCCAACAGGACACTATTGTAATTCTGGTGCCCAGTAAAATAAAGAAGATCAGTTTTTGGGAATATTTGTCAACCTTACCCACTTTAAGATTCAGCAGAGCAATCTCTGGAATTTGGGGAATCTGAAAGGAGGTTACTTTGCGAATCACAGAGAAAACTTTGTTTCATAGGCTCCTTATTCGTGGGCAAGACCCAAGCATATTTTATGGGCACAAGGATGCTTATGTTTTATTTAACCATGCCCCTTTAAGCTCCTCCCACTGTTAATGCAATTTGGCCATGCAAAGTTTGCTGCAGTGTCCATAGCGCACTGAACTAATCTCCTTGGGGGGCACCCTAAGGTGTCCCACATCTTTTACAATCCTATAGTGTATACTACAAAAAAAAAAAAAAGCCATGCGCCGCTAAAGTGTTTGGGTTTGGCTTGAAAAACAGGTGGCAACCCTAGCAAAGCTGCTTGGTGTCCCTAGATATGCGAACAAGCTGATTCATAGCCATCACTGTTACCAGGACAAGAAAATACCTTTATCCCCACTGTGCTAAAAGAAAAGTATTGTGATGCCATTTCAGTACCTGGAACATCAAGTACTGTATATACTCGAGTATAAGTCGACCCGAATATAAGCTGAGGCACCTAATTTTACCACAAAAAACTGGGAAAACGTATTGACTCGAGTATAAGCGTAGGGTGAGAAATGTGCAGCTACTGTAAGTGAAAAAGAGGGTCAACAATGCCCATTTGCAGCCTTACTGTGCCCATTTGCATGCCTCACTGTGCCCATTTGCAGCCATAGGTCCCTCGAACTTCAAACTCAGTAGTTATGGGTTCCTAGATGCCCCCTAGCTGCAGCCAAAATTTGGGGTCTCTGGACCAAAAGGGTCCTGAAATTACATTGCTGCAGGTAGACACAGTTGCCCGACTTTGGGGCCCTGTATCTCAGGGACACTTGGTACTAAGAACCCTAAATTTGGTGTGCAAACCCAGTGGATATAGCACTACAACATATCCAAAGCTGTGGTTCCTAGAACCAAGTGGCCCCGAGATACGGGGCCCCAAATTCAGTTTGGAAAATGTCAAGCACTTTTCTGCAGCAGAGAATGACATTTTCCAAACCGACTTTGGGGCCCGTATCTTGGGGCCACTTGGTGCTAGGAACCCCAGCTTGGATATGTTGTAGTGCTAGTTCCACTGGGTTTGCACACAAAATTTGGGGTTCCTAGCACCAAGTGGCTCCGAGATACGGGGCCCCAAAATCGGTTCAGAAAATGTCATTGTCTGCTGCAGAAAAGTGCTTGACTCGAGTATAACCTGAGGGGGGCACTTTCAGCACAAAAAAATATGCTGAAAAACTCGGCTTATACTCAAGTATATATGGTAGCTGGAAAACATCCCAGTAATAGGAACATACATGCCCATTTAAACAAGATTGTTCTCACTCTACACAAAACGAGCTTTCACTAGAGTTTGGATTTAAATAAACATATTTACCAAAAAAAAAAAACCCCACTAACCCCCCAACTCAAAATATATGTACTGCCATGCAGCAGGCCAATAGGCTGCCCATTCATTATGAAACTATTAACCACTTGCCACCAGTATTACTTATAGGGTGGCACTGCAGTGTCAGATCACGTACCTAGTACGTGATCTGATACTTCCGGGACTGCTGCGCAAATGCGCCACTGGCGGCCCGCCCCCACTGTGGTTATACACAATATGAGCTGATCTGCAGGTACTGCGGATTCGATGACGACCAGTACCCACCACTGATTCAGCACACAGGCAGAAACAAGACAGATCGCCGTTCTTGCAGTAAGGCTACTTTCACACTGGGGCGGGAGTGCATTAGTGATAAAGCGCCGCTAGTTATAGCAGCTCTTTACCTCATTTTAGCGGGGCTTTTCGGCTGCTAGCGAGGCACTTTTAACCCCTGCTAGTGGCAGAAGAAAGGGTTAAAAGCGACTGCGTTGCAGCACTTCAGCAGTGCTAACCATTCATTTCAATAGACAGGGCGTTTTGGGAGCGGTGTAGGGCTAAAACGCCTGAAATGCGCCTCGTGTGACAGGGGTCTAAGGAAGGCATGGATCCTGTGTTCCTGCAAAGCAGAGACATGGATCTAAGTCTTCTCCTAGTAAAAGCACCACCCATAGTACACAAACACACTAGCTTGGCACACATTTAACCCTTTGATGGCCGTTTAACCTCCTTCCAGCCAGTGTCATTAGTACAGTGAATTTTTTTTTTTTTTTAGCACTGATCACTGTATTAATGTCACTGGTCCACAAAAAGTGTCAGTTAGTGTGAGAATGTCCGCAACAATATCACAGTCCCGCTATAAGTGCCTGATCGCCACCATTATTAGTAAAAAAATTAATAAATAAAATATCCCATAGGTTGTAGACACTATAACTTTTATGCAAACCAAACACTTATTGGGATTTTTTTTTTACCAGAAATATGTAGCAGAATACATATTGGCATAAATTTATGAAGAAAATAGATTTTTTTTTTAAAAATGTATTGGGTATGTTTTTAAGCAGAAAGTAAAAAATATTGGTTTTTTTGTTACTTTTTTTGTTTATAGCGCAAAAAATAAAAAACGCAGAGGTGATCAAATATCACCAAAATAAAGCTCTATTTGTGGGGAAAAAAAAGACACACATTTTATTTGGGTACAGTGTTGCACAACCATGCGATTGTCAGTTAAAATAACACAGTGCCGTATCACAAAAAATGACCAGGTCATGAAGGGGGGAAAATCTTCTTGGGTTGAAGTGGTTAGAAGAGAAGTATGGCATTTTTAAAAAAAAATCATACTTACCTAGGTGGATGCAGCATTGATGCAATCCTGCATCCGTCCCCCACTGTCTCAAAGGCTGAGAACTGAGCAATCAAACACTGCTGATCGCTCAGTTCTCCCCACCGCTCTGAGAAGAGAGAGACCGTGACTGTAAGTCATCACTGTCTGCTTTCTCCCCCGACTCACTGGACCACTGGGCTGTGGAGGGGGAGGGAGTGGCTGGCTCAGGCTCTCAAGCGGCTCGCTGAGAGGCTGAGCCAGGTGTCGGTCCGGGCTCCTGGGTGGATCCCGACCATGTGGTCGTGATCTTTCCCCAGCCTAGACTGTCTCTGTGATGTCAACTGACAACAATTGCAGGTAGAAGATTTGCCCATTTGCAATGAAATCTCCACATGCCAACCTAAATGTCATACTATGAGACTCAGGTGAGGTTTACCTTCAACAGAGATGAGGTGAAAGGTTCAGTCCCTTTTTATAAAAAGGACAGAATGATTATCAATGGCATTTTGAAAATCTCTTTAATCATTATATACAAATATGATTACCAGTGGTGATGAGCTGGTAAAGGAAAAACGTCAGGGGTTTCACATAAAAGAGCCATGCTGAAGGTCTTATCGTCATGGCAAGAGGAAGGAGCATGAGATATGAGGTGCATGAACTGAAGGCACTATACTAACTATCCATACCATTTAAATCACTGGCTCTACTTCTTGCAGTGCCAGAATGAAAAACACTGATGGTCAGGCAGTGCTACCCTCCTTGCTAGAGGTTGCATGAAAAATAAGAGCACTTGAGAGCTACTTATATGTTTTGGATTGGTGAATCAGTAATTCCAAAGGCATAGGTGGGAGGCACTGATTCACGGTTAGTTTAATCATACAAAGCAAAGTGAAGTATATAGTATTATATACAGTGGGGAGGGAAAGTATTCAGACCCCCTTACATTTTTCACTCTTTGTTATATTGCAGCCATTTGCTAAAATCATTTAAGTTTTTTTTCCTCATTAATGTACACACAGCACCCCATATTGACAGAAAAACACAGAATTGTTGACATTTTTGCAGATTTATTAAAAAAGAAAAACTGAAATATCACATGGTCCTAAGTATTCAGACCCTTTGCTGTGACACTCATATTTAACTCAGGTGCTGTCCATTTCTTCTGATCATCCTTGAGATGGTTCTACACCTTCATTTGAGTCCAGCTGTATTGGATTATACTGATTGGACTTGATTAGGAAAGCCACACACCTGTCTATATAAGACCTTACAGCTCACAGTGCATGTCAGAGCAAATGAGAATCATGAGGTCAAAGGAACTGTGTCAGGGGATGTTATACACAACATCCAATGCAGGTGATCAGATCGCTGGGCTGCACCAAGGAATCAGGGACAAACGAGTAAATAAAGAAGGTATGCTTATTATTAATGATAAAGATACACGTGAAAACAAGACAGCAAACCAAAAACAAGAAAATGGTGAAAACACAGCAAACCCCCAAACCCACCTAACTATCTATCTAACTAATATAATACACGAGCAAGGAAACAAACATGAAATAAAAATAAGGCATGGGCAAAAGCGACAAGGGAACAGAAACCAGGAATACTGAAGCAGACCGAGGAGCAGGGAACAGGAAACAGGACTCAAGGACAGGATACACAAACGGGGTCCAGGAACAAACAGGAACAGGCTGGAACAAGAGCAGGTACTGGCAGGAACAAGGGCTTAGCAGAGGAATTCTGAAGCACTGAGGCTAGTTCAGGGCGGGTTTATATAGTCCAGCAAACCCATGACAGGTGTGCTTGATGGCAAGTCTGAAGTCCAGGCAGAGAGACACCCGCTGGTGGCCACTGGAATTACGCCCTTTTGGTGCTGAATGTAATAGTGCCACCAGCAGGTGAAACCAGAGATGACACTGTTCCTGACAGTTCCCCCTCCTAAAAGAGTGGCCTCCGGACAGCTCCATTCAGCCCTGGGTACGACAGTACGAGTGGGTGCAGAAACACCCTAAAATGTTTCCCTACTGAGTCTGCGGACTTCTTCGCACTTCCAAGGCCAGAGTCTTTTAGTTCACTGGGGGACGTGCCGTCAGAGTCTAAAAATAGGACACGCGCCCCACCACCCGGGTCAGGAAGTTTGGATCCGGAGATGAAAATTAGCAGGGTAACAGGCAAGAAACCATCGGAGGCAGACCACACAGGAGCATTACATTCAGGCCGGGCGACAGACAGGATTGACACAGCGGCAAGATGGCCATCAGTAAGGAACAGTTTTGGCAGGCACCATGTCATCAGGCTGAGCAGAAAGCAGAGGTACATCTCGCTGGGCAGTGGCACATCCGCATCGAGCTGGGCAGCAGGCAAAGGCACACCGAGCTGGGCAGCAGGCAAAGGCACACCGAGCTGGGCAGCAGGCAAAGGCACACCGAGCTGGGCAGCAGGCAAAGGCACATCGAGCTGGGCAGCAGGCAAAGGCACACCGAGCTGGGCAGCAGGCAAAGGCACACCGAGCTGGGCAGCAGGCAAAGGCACACCGAGCTGGGCAGCAGGCAAAGGCACACCGAGCTGGGCAGCAGGCAAAGGCACACCGAGCTGGGCAGCAGGCAAAGGCACACCGAGCTGGGCAGCAGGCAAAGGCACACCGAGCTGGGCAGCAGGCAAAGGCACACCGAGCTGGGCAGCAGGCAAAGGCACACCGAGCTGGGCAGCAGGCAAAGGCACACCGAGCTGGGCAGCAGGCAAAGGCACACCGAGCTGGGCAGCAGGCAAAGGCACACCGAGCTGGGCAGCAGGCAAAGGCACACCGAGCTGGGCAGCAGGCAAAGGCACACCGAGCTGGGCAGCAGGCAAAGGCACACCGAGCTGGGCAGCAGGCAAAGGCACACCGAGCTGGGCAGCAGGCAAAGGCACACCGAGCTGGGCAGCAGGCAAAGGCACACCGAGCTGGGCAGCAGGCAAAGGCACACCGAGCTGGGCAGCAGGCAAAGGCACATCAAGCTGGGCAGTAGGCAAAGGCACATCGAGCTGGGCAGCAGGCAAAGGCACATCGAGCTGGGCAGCGGGCAAGAGCACACCAAGCTGGGCAGCGGGCAGGAACACATCAGGCTGGGCAGCGGACAGGAACACTTTAGGCTGGGCAGCGGGCAGGAACGACACAGCGGCAAGATGGGCATCAGTCAGGAACAGTTTTAACAGGCACCATGTCATCAGGCTGAGCAGAAAGCAGAGGTACATCAAGCTGGGCAGTGGCACATCCACATCGAGCTGGGCAGCAGGCAAAGGCACACCAAGCTGGGCAGCAGGCAAAGGCACACCAAGCTGGGCAGCAGGCAAAGGCACACCAAGCTGGGCAGCAGGCAAAGGCACACCAGGCTGGGCAGCGGACAGGAACACATCAGGCTGGGCAGCGGACAGGAACACATCAGGCTGGGCAGCGGACAGGAACACATCAGGCTGGGCAGCGGACAGGAACACATCAGGCTGGGCAGCGGACAGGAACACATCAGGCTGGGCAGCGGACAGGAACACATCAGGCTGGGCAGCGGACAGGAACACATCAGGCTGGGCAGCGGACAGGAACACATCAGCTGGGCAGCGGACAGGAACACATCAGGCTGGGCAGCGGACAGGAACACATCAGGCTGGGCAGCGGACAGGAACACATCAGGCTGGGCAGCGGACAGGAACACATCAGGCTGGGCAGCGGACAGGAACACATCAGGCTGGGCAGCGGACAGGAACACATCAGGCTGGGCAGCGGACAGGAACACATCAGGCTGGGCAGCGGACAGGAACACATCAGGCTAGGCAGCGGACAGGAACACATCAGGCTGGGCAGCGGGCACATCAGACTGGAGAGTGGGTACCGGGACATCAGACCAGGCAGCAGGTACTGGAACTTCAGACTGGGCAGTAGGCACATCAGGCAGAACAGCAGGTGCTGGCACAACAGGATGAACAGCAGGTACATCGGACTGGATAGCAGGTACTGGAACTTCAAACCGGGCAGCCGGTACTGGAACTTCAGACTGGGCAGCAAGCACAGGCGCTGGCACATCAGGCAGAACAGCAGGTGCATCGGACTGGATAGCAGGTACTGGAACTTCAAACCGGGCAGTCGGTACTGGAACTTCAGACTGGGCAGTGGGCACAGGCGCTGGCACAACAGGCAGAACAGCAGGTACTGGCACAACAGGCTGAACAGCGGGTACATGGGACTGGATAGCAGGTACTGGAACTTCAAACCGGGCAGCCGGTACTGGAACTTCAGACTGGGCAGTAGGCACAGGCGCTGGCACATCAGGCAGAACAACAGGTGCAGTGGACTGGATAGCAGGTACTGGAACTTCAAACCGGGCAGTCGGTACTGGAACATCAGGCAGAACAGCAGGTACATCGGACTGGATAGCAGGTACTGGAACTTCAAACCGGGCAGCCAGTACTGGAACTTCAGGACTGGGTAGTGGGCACAGGTGCTGGCACATCAGGCAGAACAGCAGGTACATCGGACTGGATAGCAGGTACTGGAACTTTAAACCGGGCAGCCGGTACTGGAACTTTAGACTGGGCATCAGGCACAGGCGCTGGCACATCAGGCAGAACAGCAGGTGCTGGCACAACAGGCTGGACAGCTAGTGCATCGGACTGGATAGCAGGTACTGGAACTTCAAACCGGGCAGCTGGTACTGGAACTTCAGACTGGGCAGCAGGCACTGGCACATCAGGCAGAACAGCAGGTGCAGGCACAACAGCAGGCATCGGAACATCAGGCTGGGTGGCATACAGGAACACATCAGGCTGGAACAGATCAGCTGGTGGGGAGGCAGGATTGGATACTGGCATGATGATATGGGTTGGAAAAAACTTCCGCTTCTTTTTGGTTTTAGCCACTGGGGATCTATAAGTGGGTACAGAGCTGTAGGTAGTGAATGCAGCTGGTAGAAGCGAAGAGTGAAAGGATGGCAAAACAGAGGGAGTAGGTTTTGAAGGGAGATTTAGTGAAGCTGATGGAGGCAGCTGGGCAGGGTAGGTGCAGCAGGAGGAAACAGGGTACTGGTATTTCATTGGTAGAAAGGTATATTGGAAGCTAACAGAGGCTGAGTGCAACAGACTTGACCAGGCCTGTATTAATGATTGCACTGAATCAGGTTTACACTTGTCTGACCAGAGACTGCACTGATTCAATGCATTTTGCAAGCACCTGCTGAGGACAAGCTGAATATTGTTAAAAAAAAATGCTGAGTCATCCTCCAACAGCCAAACTAAAGACTGTACCTGAGCTGCACTAAAAGGGGGTGTATAGTCATCACCTCCCCCAGCGACATTAGACAGGGCCAACTCAGTACAGATCTTAATTAATGGTTGCACATCTTCAAACAAAAAACTGCCTTGATCAATAAAAACATGAGCTAGGCGGATGCATTCTAACAATTGTTCCCTAGTGTATTCAGCCAATGTCTGAAAACAAAAGTCTCTGTCATCAGTTGCCAGGAGCGACAAATACAAAATATTCTCAAAATCCATCTTTCAACAATAGCTGGAGCTCAGGCCCCAATTCCCAGGTGCAACCGATCTGATTGTATGGCTTCAGAATGCTGTCAGGGGATGTTATACACAACATCCAATGCAGGTGATCAGATCGCTGGGCTGCACCAAGGAATCAGGGACAAACGAGTAAATAAAGAAGGTATGTTTATTATTAATGATAAAGATACACGTGAAAACAAGACAGCAAACCAAAAACAAGAAAATGGTGAAAACACAGCAAACCCCTAAACCCACCTATCTATCTAACTAATATAATACACGAGCAAGGAAGCAAACATGAAAAAAAATAAGGCATGGGCAAAAGCGACAAGGGAACAGAAACCAGGAATAATGAAGCAGACCGAGGAGCAGGGAACAGGAAACAGGACTCAAGGACAGGATACACAAACGGGGTCCAGGAACAAACAGGAACAGGCTGGAGCAAGAGCAGGTACTGGCAGGAACAAGGGCTTAGCAGAGGAATTCTGAAGCACTGAGGCTAGTTCAGGGCGGGTTTATATAGTCCAGCAGACCCATGACAGGTGTGCTTGATGGCAAGTCTGAAGTGCAGGCAGGGAGACACCCGCTGGTGGCCACTGGAATTACACCCTTTTGGTGCTGAATGTAATAGTGCCACCAGCAGGTGAAACCAGAGATGACACTGTTCCTGACAAACTGCCTGAAGAGCTCAGAGACAGAATTGTGGCAAGGCACCCTGAGTCAATACTTTGTAGAACCACCTTTCGCTGCAATTACAGCTGCAAGTTTTTTTGGTATGTCTCTACCAGCTTTGCACATCTAGAGAGTGAAATTTTTGCCCATTCTTCTTTGCAAAATAGCTCAAGCTCTGTCAGATTGGATGGAGAGTGTCTGTGAACAGCAATTTTCAAGTCTTGCCACAGATTCTCAATTGGATTTAGATTTGGACTTTGACTGGGCCATTCCAACACATGAATATTCTCCATTGTAACTCTGGTTGTATGTTTAGGGTCGTTGTCCTGCTGGAAGGTGAACCCGCCCCAGTCTCTAGTCTTTTGCAGATTCTAACAGGTTTTCTTCTATGATTGCTCTGTATTTGGCTCCATCCATATTCCTATCAACTCTGACCAGCTTCCCTGTCCCTGCTGAAGAAAAGCATGCCCACAACATGATGCTGCCACCACCATGTTTCACGGTGGGGATGCTGTGTTCAGGGTTATGTGCAGTGTTAGTTTTCCGCCACATATAGCGTTTTGCTTTTAGGCTAAAAAGTTCAATTTTGATCTCATCTGACCAGAGCACCTTCTTCCACATGTTTTCTGTCTCCCCCACATGGCTTATTGCAAACTGCAAAACAGGATTTCTCACTGCCTTCTTTCAACAATGGCTTTCTTCTTGCCACTCTTCCATAAAGTCTAGATTTGTGAAGTGTACGACTAATAGTTGTCCTGTGGACAGATTCTCCCACCTGAGCTGTGGATCTCTGCAGCTCCTCCAGAGTTACCATGGGCCTCTTGGCTGCTTCTCTGATGAATGCTCTCCTTGCCCAGCCGTCAGTTTAGGTGGACGTGTCTTGGTAGGTCTGCAGTTGTGCCATACTCTTACCACTTTCGGATGATGGATTGATCAGTTCTCCCGTGAGACATTCAAAGATTGGGATATTTTTTTAAAGCCTAACCCGGCTTTAAACTTTTCCACAACTTCATCCCTGACCTGTCTGGTGTGTTCCTTGGCATTCATGATGCCGTTTGTTCACCAAGGTTCTCTAACAAACCTCTGAGGGCTTTACAGAACAGCTGTATTTATACTGAGATTAAATCACACACGGCTGTACTCTATTCACTAATTAGGTGACTTCTAAAGGCAATTGGTAATACTAGATTTTAGTTAGGGATAGCAAAGTGAAGGGGGCTGAATACAAATGCATGCCACACTTTTTAGATATTTATTTGAAAATAAAAAATGTTTTATTGTTTTTAATAAAAAGGTTTTCATAATACAAAATAGAGCACAAAACTATACCAAGAATACAGAAAGAAGGAGTAGACTCCAAAGAGCATGAGATACCAGAGTTATTCGTGTATACATAGGTATGCAGGGAGCAATCCAACCACAATAACATACAGAGATAATAGTACAAGGTTGAATAACTAATATGCAGGTAGAAGTGGAAATAAAAAAGAAAATTAAGATGAGAATAAAGGCTAAAATAAAATGGAAATGAAAAAAAAATAATAATAATAAAAAAAAAAATAGTAGGAAGATGTACAATGAGGCTATCAATGGATATAGGAAGGCGGCTATCATGAGGTATGATTATTCACAATACATTGTTATAAAGGTGAACAAATTACTATACGATGTTAAGCCATTCTCTTCACATTTTCCACTCTGTTCTATTAAGGAAGCTTGTATGGCGAGTGGGAGATGATGTAGGGGGAATGGTCTCCAAATGTCTAGGAAAAGAAGGGAGTGTAAATCTGAAGTTGGGCTTAAAGCTTGCTCAACTTGCTCAGGGGACGTCAGGGGAGGGTGTGAGCCATGTTTTAAGTTAGGTAAGTAAGGAGGCACGGTAATAGTTGTGTATATCAGTAAACCCCAATACCTCCTGCAAGTCTATGTTTAGTCAAAAGGACTTTGGAGCACCAGATGAATTGCTTAAGGAGGGAATTCACCAATCTGAGGTGGGTGGTTTTAATGGGGAGTGTACAAAAGATATACAGGATTTGGGGGAGTAGCAGCATTTTAAATGAGGCCAGACGTCCGGACCAGGATGATTCAACTCTGGCTAATCTTTTAGTTTGTTTAGTTATGTTATCTATCAGGGGTAGGTAGTTGGCGTCTGCTAGTTTCAAGGGATCTGCTATTAATTGCAATCCTAAGTAGGGTATATTAAATTTGCTCCAGGTGTAGGGGAAGGAGGATTGCAGCTGGGATTGGAGGCAGGGAGGTAATCCCACCCCTGGAATAAGTGATTTTGTAAAATTGATCTTATAGTATGAAATCTGGCTGAAGTTTGTGAGGATTTCGTGGTCAAGGGGGATTGAGATGGTGAAGTTATAAACAGAGTGATATCGTCAGCAAATAAATTTATTATATGAGATTTGCTTTGAATGGAGAAGCCTGATATGGGGATGTGCCCTGACTTTCTCAGCTAAGGGCTCTATGAGGAGATTGAAGATCGAGGATGACAGGGGACACCCTTGTCTTATTCCATTAGATATGGAAAAGGTTTGGGATATAGTATTAGATGTGTACACCTGTGCACAGGGAGAAAAATAAAGGGCTAGGATGGCGGAGAGGATGGGACCATCAAACCCAAATTTTTTGAGAGTCTACGTCATATATCCCCAGTGGACCCTGTTGAACGCCTTCTCCGCGTCCAGAGATACAGTAGGAGAAGGAATACGACAGGACATTGCATAATGGATGATGTTGATAACTCTGTGTGCAGCATCTGATGCTTGTCTCCCTGAGGTAAAGCTGGTTTGATCAGGGTTGATCAGCGATGGGAGGATAGGAAGGAGTCTATGAGTGAGGATCTTAGCATAGAGTTTAATGTCTGTATTTAGTAGCGACATGGGTCTAAAGTTGGGTGGTGTGGTAGGTTCTTTGCCTGGTTTGGGGATGGTGACCACATACGCTTTAAGCATTTCAGAGGGAAAGGAGGCAGAGGACATAGCTTGGGAGTAGACCGATTGCAGAGTTGGAGAAAGGAAGTGTCCAAATAATTTATAATAGTAATTTGTTAGTCCATCTGGGCCCATTTGTAAATAATTTTGAAAATCATTTATCATTTTCCTTCCACTTCACAATTATGAGCCACTTTGTGTTGGTCTATCACATAAAATCCCAATTAAATACATTTACGTTTTTGGTTGTAACATGACAAAATGTGTCAAATTTCAAGGGGTATGAATACTTTTTCAAAGCACTAAGAGTGCTCTCACACTGAGGCATTGGGGGTGTCGGCACTTTACCATCGTTTTAGCGGCACTTTACCATTGTTTTAGCGGCACTTTACCATTGTTTTAGCGGTGCTATTCGGCTGCTAGCGGGGCGCTTTTAGCCCCCGCTAGCGGACAAAAAAGGGTTCAAACCACCTGCAAAGTGCCACTGCTGCTGATTTAAATGGGTATTCAGTGTATACACCGCTCCTACAGCGCTGCAAAGATTCCGCTTGCAGGACTTTTTTTACCGTCCTGCAAGCGCATCTCTCCAGTGTGAGAGCTCTCAGGCTTTCACACTGGAGTGAGAAGAGAGGCTCTTTACAGGCGCTATTTTTAGTGCTATAGCGCCTGTAAAGCACCTCAGTGTGAAAGCAGCCTCAGGGTTTACCAACCACTTTAAAGCAGATGCAAGATTTTAGTGATTGGATTTACATATACTCAGGAATGACACAGTAAGATTTAATTCCAGGGAATCGGTCCAACTGCCTTTGTGGTGATGGGAAGGATTTTTTTCCTCTTTGGTAGTCAAGATCAGCAACAATTACTCGGAGAAGGGAGTTTAGTTTGTCTTCCTTATGACCAAAACTGCTGGAATTCGTGAGGTTGAATTTCGGATGTGGGTTTTTTTTAAACTTAGTTAACTATATAACCATCTACAGCAATGCCAGCTCTTAAAATGTAAGTTTCCATTTTATTTTAAAATTGCATGGGCTTGGGATTTTGGAGTGATTGACACTATCCTGCATTCTTTATAGTAAACCGAATGATTAATATCTCTCTTGCTGGTAACTGCATGGAGGAATTTGGCATAGAAAATGTTTGTCAGTTACCGGCAGGTTTTGGCTTGCAATGCACACTTTTATGGCCTTCTGACTTTTTACCAGTAATAAAAGACAGAGGGGGAAGCCCATGGCTGAGGTCCATTTGGTGTTCCAGCCAGTGATTCGGTCTGCTCTAGAACCTCTCGGACGTTTGGACACAAAAGAGGAGAATGTCATTACGCAGGGGTATTGCACTTGTTAATACTAGGAAAGACAGCATGTCGGGGAAACACCAGTAGACTGGGTTGTGTTTCCTCACTTATGGGAAGTAACTGCATGAATCACATTAGTGTGATCCAAGACTGAACAGCAACACACCAAACCAAAAAAAAGGGTCCTGCAATGACAATAAATGATTCATCAACTAAACTTTTCCTGGATTTGCTCTGGAAGCTTCTTGGTATTTTTTTAAATCAATAATTTGAAATAATTTCATTTACATATATGTGCTTCAAGCCCTTTTCCAAGCAATTTTAAAGCCCCCCACCAATTCACAAATTTAAAAAACGAAGCCTCTTTCAATAACTGCAGACCAGTGGGGACTTTCCTACTTTATTCAAAATTAAACAAAAAAGTTAAAGATACAAATTAATATTTATGGGCCAGCATAACATCATTTTTATCCAGGCTGGGGATTCAGAAAGACTATTGAGTATAGAGACAGTGCTGGTTCACATGAGTGTGATTTCTGATGTGACTTGAGTCGCATAAAATTGCATGGCAAGGGAAATCACATTATTTTTAATGGTGCCCCTTCACATCAATGTGACTCTGTGCGGTGCAATTTTGTAAAAGGCACCTGTGCTGCTCTGGTGCGATTTCAGTGCAATTTGGCTCCACAGAATATGCTACCACCCAAAGTCATACTATATGATTGCACTGATATTCACATCTCAGCAGTGTAAACCGAGCTCAAAAGCTTTTAAAGTAATTGTAAACCTACAGTTTTTATTTTTTTTTTAAATAACAAACATGTTATACTTACCTGCTCTGTGCATTGGTTTTGCACAGAGCAGCCCAGGTCCTCCTCTTTTCAGGTTCGCCGGCAGCGCTCATTGCTCCTCCCCCCTACTGAATGCCCCCATAGCAAGTCGCTTACTATGGAGGCACTCATGCGGGATTACTCCCGAGCTGCGCTTTGTGTGTCCATTCACACACACAGCATGGCTAAGACCTGCCACCCACCTCTCCTTATTGCCTGTAATTGACAGCAGCAGAAGACAATGGCTCACACTGATGCGTCTAAGCCTATGAGGAGAGACAGAAGGGATAGAGCAACTGCTCTTGTGCACAGCACTGGATCAAGATTGGGCTCAGGTAAATATAAAGGGGGCTGGGGGGACAGTGGAACACAGAAGATTAGCCCTATTTCCTGACCAGGCCATTTTTTGCGATACGGCACTGCGTCGCTTTAAATGACAATTGCACGGTCGTGCGACGTTGTACCCAAAAAAAAATGTATGTGTATTTTTTCCTCACAAATAGAGCTTTCTTTTGGTGGTATTTGATCACCTCTGCGGTTTTTATTTTTTGTGCTATAAACAAAAAAATAGCGACAATTTTCAAAAAAAGACAATATTTTTTACTTTTTGCTATAATAAAGATCCCAAAAAAAAAAAAGTTTCACCAGTTTAGGCCGATATGTATTCTTCTACATATTTTTGGTAAAAAAAAAAAAATAGCAATAAGCGTATATTGATTGGTTTGTGCAAAGGTTATAGCGTCTACAAAATAAGGGATAGATTTATGGCATTTTTATTATTTTTTTTTTAACAAGTAATGGCAGCGATCTGCGATTTTTATCAGGACTGCAACATTGTGACGGACAGATCAGACACTTTTTTGGGACCAGTGACATTTATACAGCGATCAGAGGTAAAAATAGCTACTGTATAAATGTCACAGGCAGGGAAGGGGTTAACACTAGGGGGCGATCAAGGGGTTAACTGTTCTCCCTATGTGTGTTTCTAACTGTGGGGGGGAATGTGGCTGACTAGAGGAGGAGAGAGATCATTGTTTCTACTTAGTAGGAACACACAATCTCTCTCCTCTTCCCTGACAGGACCGGGATTTGTGTTTACACACACAGATCCCGGTTCTCGCTTTGTCACGAGTGTTCGCAGGTGCTGGGCACGCGCATCAGCTCCAGGGACACGCTTCGGACGTGCGCACCTGCTACAGCGTCTTAAAGAGGCAACGTACAGCTACGACGTCTCGCACAGCTGTGCCAACCTGCCGCAGTATAACTGTGGTGGCTGGTCGGGAAGGATTTAAAGGAGTTGTTAATTCAGAAGGTTTTTTACCTTAATGCATTCTATGCATTAAGATAAAAAGCCGCCTCTGTGCGGCAGCCCCCCTAATACTTACCTGAGGCCCCTTCTCTCTCCCCAGCGATGTCCATAAGTATCTCGGCCATCCGAGACTCTCCCTCCTGATTGGCTGAGACACAGCAGCGGCACCGTTGGCTCCCACTGCTGTCAAAATCAGTCAACCAATCAGGAGAGAGCTGGGGCGGAATGGACACAGGGAGCTGTGACTCGGCTTGGGTGCCCCCATAGCAAGCTGCTTGTTGTGGGGGCACTCAACAGGAGGGAGGGGCAAAGAGCACAGAAGAGGGACCTGAGAAGAGGAGGATCTGGGCTGCTCTGTGCAAATACACTGCAACAGAACAGGTATGACATGTTATTTTGATTGAAAAAAAAGAGACTTCACAATCACTTTAATGCATAGAATAGATATTACAAATAAATAAACAAAAAAAAAACTATGCTACAACAAAATAAATCTCACCGGGCCGGAGCTGTTGGAAAAATTACTTTTATGTGCTTAAAGGCCAGATCTTTCTTCAAGACTTCCCGTATCCATGATCTGAGTCCCTGACCAGAATCACCTAAAATAGGAAAAGAAAAAGTGCACGTATAAACATAAGATAGCAGAGAATAGAGGTCACATCAGTTTTACACCAACCAAAGTCAATCAAACACACTAGGAGCAATTTATGGTGGGAACACCCAGCACAAAACTATGTCTTTCAATCAAATCATCCATCTTTAATTAACCATTTGGCCGGTAACACATTTTACACAGACGTTCAGCTGTAGGTGAAGGCCCCCCTTCATTCTCCATCAAATCTTTATAACCCTTGGATATAAATCAGGGGTAAAATACTTCATAGGAAGATATGGGTCAGGTGTCTCAGCTTACTTGTACAGTAAAGTTTTCTGGTGAAAAGGGAAGCGGTGTAGGGCTCTGGAATGGTTTTATCTACCAAGCTATCACATCCACTCTGCTCTCCTGAATAAAAACGTACATAGCGTTACAGGTGTAGACAAAACTGCATCTTTCACGTTTAATTAATTTTTAGTAAAGTATTTCAAAATACAGATCAGAGAACAGGTAGGTATGGACAATGCACCATTAGTCACAAGGACATCAGCCACTATTAACATAGCTCCATCTGTAGGCATAATGAATATCTTTAAACATTCAGATTAGCAAACCAGCAATATAGAGGTGAGCAGTAGCGAACTAGTAAAGGATTTGACTACCCAGACTCTGGCCAAGATATGGTATCTTTAGCAGAATAAACAAAAAACGCAATCCCAAAGCGTAGTTAACCTTTTAATGAATGAAAAAAAACTGCCAAAAAGCCATTCACAACATTGCCCTCAGCTACATCGCCAACCTCATCTGCAAATATCGCCCAAATCATCCTCTCTGCTCCTCCCAGGACCTCCTGCTCTCTAGCTCCCTTGTTACCTTCTCTCACGCTTGCCTCCAGGACTTCTCCAGAATGTCTCCCTTGCTCTGGAACTCCCTGCCCCAGTATGTCCGGTCAGCTCCTACTCTATCCGCCTTTGGGCGATCCTTGAAAACTCATTTATTCAGGGAAGCCTACCCCACCTCCATCTAAGAACTGTACTTGAGTCACCACCATCAGATCATCCCCTGCAGCTATCACCTTTTGTACCACCTCCCCCTCCCTTTAGATTGTAAGCTCCATAAGCAGCTAGGGCTCTCCTATACCTTTTGTATTGTATTTGTACTGTCCCCCTTTATATTGTAAAGTGCTGCATAAACTGTTGGCGCTATTTAAATCCTGTATAATAATAATAATAAATAATAAAATAAATGCACTCACATAGAAAAGATGCAACGCGAATGTATGTCATCCACCTTAGCCAGGTAAGTGTCCCAAGAGCCGATGGAAACTGAACATAGGAACCAACAGGAGTAATCCGAGGATGAAGCCCCTTCAGGAGATGGAGAAGGACTTGACAAAGGAGAACTCCACCTCCGAAACGCGTAATCATAGCAATGCCATTAGCATCGCTCCGCCACGCAGCCCAACATCTGTGCTTCCTGGCAGGCAGCTTCAGTTGTTTCCCCTGCCTGACTGTGTATAGCGCCGCCCGCCTTCTGAGCCCATACGAGCCTTCAGCCTGCAGTCAACAGCTCCCGAGGGCTTGTGTGTACGGACTCCCAACCCCTGTTGTGACATACTGCCCTCCTTCTGCATCTCCCAAAGGGGATTCTTCCTCGGATTACCCCTGACAGTTTCTATGTTCAGTTACCATCGGCTCATGGGGCACTTACCTGGCCATGGTGGATTACATACGTGTGTTTTGCATATTTTCTAGGTGAGTGCACACTGTCAGACATGATTGTATCAGTTTGGTTGAACTGTTCGAGCCCTGCAATTTGCTTATTGTTTTTTTTCTTTTTTGTGTCTGTAGCTTTCAATCTTCTGTCATCAAGTCTGCCAGCAACCTATATGCTGGGCAACAATAGGAAGCCATGGCACCTGCACCAAGCCTGGTGTTGGCTGTCTGGCTGGCTCTATAGCTAGGTCCGGCACAAACACATCAACTGGAACACTAGCGAAGGGAGGACCACGTGCCACAAGGTAGAAAGGTTGGCCAACACTGAATTTGCCTATGATGTCTGTAATGTGAATTTGGGCTCGTGCACGCCACAGTGCAATACAATGCACGTGTTTCATGCTTTGAGGCAAGCTGTGTTTGATAGCCCATTTAATTTAAATAGGCTGTTAAGCCATCTTAATACACAGAAAATATGCCCTGCAGCATTTTTTAAGCCAAATGCAACGCAAGAGGCATATAAATGTAGATTTACAGAGCATTACCATACGTCAGGGGTAGGCAATCCCTGGTACTCGAAGCCTCTTTTGCCAGCATTCGACTCCCTCCCCAGCAGTGCAGGGAAGTGTCAGTGAGACACTAATGCATTACAATTTCAGAATTCCCCATGCCGCACCTACACTGAGGGGGAAGCACTGTGCCCCCAAACACTTTAAAATTTGGGAAACATTGTTTGCTTCTCAAACTTTGATGTAGCTGCGATTGTTAGCTTTTGTGATGGGGAAGAGCTTGGGTGCAGTTCTGCTAGGGGGGGGCAGTCCCTGTTTCCAAGAGGAGGAGGACTGTCATTGGCCACTGCTAAAGCCAATCACAGTCCTACTAGCCCTGTCCACCATCTGGGACCATCTGGGTTGCCAATACCATTCTCAGAAAGAAGGGATTTCACCGTGATTGAAAAAATTAGGTGACAGTTTGTGGAATTATTGTTGAGCTTCTGGGAACTTTGTTGAAATTATTCCTGAACCTTTGCGTCACTTACTACTGAACCCCTGCACTCTGTGTCCCTTTAAGCCACAGCCAGTATTCAGTGCAATGAAAATCACACCCAACTTTTGTTGCGCCGCACTTTTTCTCAGCTGCAGGGGCACAACTTATGATCCTGCACACAGGCCCACTGCTTTCAGAAAATGCCCCTGACCTGAGCTCATCATTGCACATCCATTCCAGATGCTTGTATGTGACATCACATACAAGCACGTGGGCTGGATGTGAGAGGTGGATCAGCAGGATGAGTGTGCCAGGACAGGTAGATGTGTCTCATCTCTGCTTCCTTTCACCACTCTGCATATCACACATATCATAGATGAGAAGAGGGTACAGCGGTGCAGCAGATGAGCGGGCAGGAACAGCGGTGGGGAAAATGAGCAGAAGGGGTTCAGAGGTAGGGCAAAAGAGCAGGAGGTACAGCGGTGGGGCAGATGTGCAGGGAGGTACAGTGGTGGAAGAGATGAGAAGGGGCTTCAGCAGTGGGACAGAAGAGCAGGGGGGTACAGTGATGGGGCAGATGAGCAGGGGGGTTCAGTGTTGGGCCAAATGAGAAGGGGGTTACAGTGGTGGGACAGATGAGAAGGGGGTTCAGTGGTGGGACAGATGAGAAGGGAGTTCAGTGGTGGGACAGAAAAGCAAGGGGGCAGATGTGAAAGGAGGTGTATTGGTGGGGCAGAGGAGCAGGGGGAATAGAGGTGGGGCAGAAGAGCAGGGGGTACAGTGGTGAGACAGATGTGCAGAAGGTACATTGGTGGAGCATATGAGAAAGCAGGTTACAGTGGTGGGGCAGATGAGCAGATGGGTTCAGTGTTAGGACAGATGAGAAGGTGATTCAATAGTGAGACAGATATGGGGATACGTCGGTGGAGCAGATGTGCAGGCAGGTACAGTGGTGGGGCAGATGAGAAGTGGGGCAGATGAGAAAGGGGGAACATTGGTGGGACAGAAGAGCAGGGTGGTACAGTAGTGGGGCAGATGAGCAGGGGGTTACAGTGGTGGGACAGATGAGCAGGGGGTACAGAGGTGGGGCAGATGTGCAGGATGGTACAGTGGTGGGGCAGATGTGCAGGATGGTACAGTGGTGGGGCAGATGTGCAGGATGGTACAGTGGTGGGGCAGATGTGCAGGGGGTTACAGTGGTGAAACAGATTTGCAGGTGGGACGGTGATCTGAGGTGTGGAGTTTCAGGAATTGGGGCTGATCTGAGGCGTGAGGTGAGATTGTAGGATGTTTATTTCTCATTACTACTCAAGTAGTTTACAGCATTTACTTTATAAAAAAAAATCCTTTTCGTGATTGAGAGTGTGAAGTTGACATTTTTTTTGTTATAAAATCGGCACTCTCAATTTCTTTGAAAATATTTTTCGGCACACTGTGCTCAAAAGGTTGCCTACCCCTGCCATACGTTGTGGCAAAGCACACTGTAACGTACAATGCGTTGTAAACTATCCCTTACAATGTTAATCGGAAGGGAAAAGCCTTTTGGGGCGTACACACGGTCGGACTTTTCGGCTACAAAAGTCTGACAGCCCGTCCGACAAACTTTCAACGGACTTTTGGCGGACTTGCCTACATACGATCACACAAAAGTCCGACAGATTCGTACGTGATGACGTACACCGGACTAAAATAAGGAAGTTGATAGCCAGTAGCCAATAGCTGCCCTAACGTGGGTTTTTGTATGTCGGACTAGCATACAGACGTGCGGATTTCTGGGTCCGGCGGAGTTACAACGTAAAGATTTGAAGCATGTTCCAAATCTAAAGTCCGTCAGATTTGCGACTGGAAAAGTCAGCTGAAAGTCCGGGGAAGCCCACACAGGATCGGATTGTCAGCCGGATTTGGTCCGTCGGACTTTTGTAGCTGAAAAGTCCGACCGTGTGTACGCCCCATTTGCGTTGAATGATTTGCGTTATAGTTGCTCTTTAAATACAAATGAAACCCTAAAAACGGCTGTAGTTGGTACTTATTTTGAAAATTGGAAAGCGACCTGGAAAGGATATGAGCTAAACAAACTTTTGTTTATTGTGAGTTTAGTAAATTGCAAAAATGTGCACTTGCACAAAGAAAAAAAAAAAAAAAAAAACACAAAACCGAAGAGGAGCCACTCTGGTGCCAAACCCCTGGCCTCTAACTAACATAATAAAACTTGGAGTATACGATTCCCCTTGCATGAGACAACATCATACACAAAGATAAATTAAAAATGTAATTTAAAAACCAGCAACAGGGGAGTGTTTCTGATTTGGGGGATTAGTCAAAGAGAGGGTCTATTTCTCTTTTCTGGGAAATTACAGCTTGCCAGATCATTTTAAACATATACAAAGAGATTACCCTAGAATTTAAAGCATTTGTACTAATCACAGTCAGAGTGAAATGACAAATTCTTGAAACTTACATTTAAAACTTCGAGGGGGCGAAAACGTGTTTGGCTGTCCAACGCAATAAAAAGCTGCAGGACTCCTAATTACAAAATGACTCACATGGGCTGCAATTTAGTTTACTTTTTTTTCATTAGCTTTAAAAGTAAAACCTGGAGGTTGCCATCTCTGACCTCTGCTGAAAATGTTAGTTTCCAGGATGTAATGCCATTTGCTTGCAGATAATGGCTTCTGACTGTTCTCAAACATTCTAGATCTGTATCCATCTCCAGGTGAGTGCGTTATCCACCTCAATACCGGGTACTTTCACCACCTTCCTGCCCAGGCCAATTTTTAGCTTTCAGTGCTGTCGCATTTTGAATGAGAATGACATTTTTATCATTTTTTTTCCCACAAATAGAGCTTTCTTTTGGTGGTATTTGATCACCTCTGCGTTTTTTATTATTTTGCGCTATGAACAAAAAAAGACTGACAATTTTGAAAAAAATATATATATTTTGCTTTATATACTTTCTGCTATAAAACGCATTCAATAAAAAATAAAAAAAAAAAGTAAAAAAATCAAATTTCTTCATATATTTAGGCCAATATGTATTCAGCTACATATTTTTGGTAAAAAAAATCCCAATAAGCGTATATTGTTTGGTTTGCGCAAAAGGTATAGCCTCTACAAACTATGGGATAGATTTATGGAATTTTTATTTATTCTTTTCTTTTTTTTTTTTATTAGTAATGGAGGTGATCAGTGACTTACAGCGGGACGGCGACAATGCGGTAGACAAATCGGACACTAAGTGACACTTTTTGGGAACCAATGACACCAATACAGTTATCAGTGCTAAAAATATGCATGGACACTGTACTATTGACACTGGCTGGGAAGGGGTTAACATCAGGGGCAATCAAGGGGTGAACTGTGTGCCTAACCTGTGCTTGGTTACTGTGGGAGAGATCAGTGTCCCTGCTTTGCAGAAATACAGGATCACTACCTTCCCTACTGACAGAATGGCAGTCTGCCTTGTTTACTTAGGCAGACAGCCGTTCTGCTTGTATCCCAAATGATCGGCAGGTCCCAGTGGACATCAAGTCCGCCAGACACGCCGATTGCCTTCTGATGTGTCCAATCACAGTGGAAGCGGGTCACCAGCGCCGCACGTGCGTGACCCAGAAGTGCAGGATCACATACTAGGTACACGATCCTGCGCAGGAGAGCGCATATAGATACAGTATACCAAACATGCCACGCTTTAAAATTGCGCTCGCTTGTGAAATGGCGCCAAACTTTGGTATTTAAACATTTCCACAGGCAACGCTTTATAAGTCTTTATTGGTTACCAGTTTAGCGTTACACAGGAGGTCTGGTGCTAGAATAATTGCTGTTGCTCGCGATATAAAACGTGTGGTGTGATCGTCGTTTACGTATGTGTACAGGACCAACGTGTGCATTCACCTTTGCACAAGAACAAGGGGGGATGGGGGCGCTTACATGTCATGTCAGACATCGCTGAACAACGATTGCGGCGATCTTACCCGGAAGTGGGGGCAGAAACCTGGTTTTGACAGGTATCCGCTCCCTCCTCAACCCGAAAGGTGCAAAATGTGGCAGCGAAGGGGGGGGGGGGGGAAGCAAACAAGCAGAGTTTCCCCTTTTGGGTGGAGCTTCGCTTTAACTCTCCCCCCCAATACTTACCTGAGCCTGATCTCGATCCAGCTATATACATGAGAGCAGTGGTTCTCTCCCTCATTGGACAGGGAGGCAGCAGGGGTAGCCATTGGCTACTGGTGCTCTCAGAGCCAATGAGGTGTAGGGAGGTGGGGCTATGCATACTAGCTCATTATGCCTTTGTCTTGTAGGTTTTTTTTTGTTTGTGGGTTTACAACCACTTTAAAGTATATTTAAAAAGGAAAACTTGTTTCCCATCATGCATATAGTAGTGAATAGTTTGTTTATTGTTTGCCATGTGTCAAGTTTGGAGAGATTTTCCTTCAATTCTTGCCTTGTAGACACAACCAGAGGTGAGAGTAACACTCTCCAAAATGAGGAAAAGGCTCTCCAAGACAGGTGTTACTAAACACATCCCCACTGGAAGATTTCAGACTAATTCACATGGCTGTTAAAAAAAGAATGCATTAACAAGCATTTTTATTTCTAGCTGCGCTTTACCGTCGTTTTAGCTGCGCTTTTTAGCCGCTAGCGGGACGCTTTTAACCCCCGCTAGCGGCCAAAGAAAGGGTTAAATGCGCCCGAAAAGCGCTATTCATTTCAATGGGCAGGGGCGGTGTATACACCACTCCAAAGATGCGGCTTGCAGGACTTTTTCTAACGTCCTGCAAGCGCACCACTCCAGAGTGGAAGCACTCTGGCTTTCACACTGGGACTGCAGGGGAGGCATTTTTTAGGCCCTTTACAGATGCTATTTAGAAACACAGGGGCAGGCTTAACAGTAACTGATTACTGTGATAGCCAATCAGAGGCTACCTCAGCAATCAGGTGACCCGGAATTGGAAGGTCAGGTTCCCGATCACTAGTATGGGACCCAGGACTCTCTGAGACCCTGGTCTCTGTGTGTGGTGCCCTCCCAGCACAAAGACAGATACACGTATATGCGGCCCCATGGCAAAAAGCCCAGTCAGTGAGGCCGCATATATGTAATGTTGGCTTGAAGGGGTTAAGCATGGTCAGCCTTAATATAGGTCTACTGTAGGTATAAATAAAAAAGTGGACTTTACTACCACTTTAAGGATGAATGCCCTGCAGCCTGCACCTTTAAGAACA
Source organism: Aquarana catesbeiana (assembly GCF_042186555.1). Taxonomy (NCBI): domain Eukaryota; kingdom Metazoa; phylum Chordata; class Amphibia; order Anura; family Ranidae; genus Aquarana; species Aquarana catesbeiana. The sequence goes on from NC_133327.1 coordinate 630,193,534, forward strand.
AATGAGCTCCCACTGTGCATATTTTGTCTAATGTCTTTTCAACAACACTTGGTACAGATGTTCATAATTGCTTGTTCCAAAAAAGATTATCTAGCAAGTGCACCCATCAGCATTTATCCACACAGGGATTACATTATGGTGGCTCAGAACAAGGGAATGCATACAGCTGCCAGCAGGAGGCCCACAGACTGCACTGCGGGTCACTGGCTCCAGGCGCCCTCCATTGGACACCTCCGCCACCATTAGTCAGGACTCCGTTCGTACCTTTTAAAGACCTCTCTTTTTTTCTGCCTACTTGTGTTTTTCTGCTGAGCACTCGGAGACCTTTAATAGTTTTCTTCAGCCTGTTTTGTAACTCTGCCAAAGGTTGTGTCACGTTGCTGTCTTTACAATGTGGATTTGGCAAATTAAAATAGATAAAGATAGACCGGGTTGTAAATTGGATAGTGCTTCTGCGTTAAAGTGAAAGCAGAAGTCCAAAAAAAAAAAAAGAAGAAGAATCAAGTATTTTGATAGGAGAGACTTTGTAAGTTTGTATATCTCGCCTACCTAAAAATAATAAAATTTCTCTTTATACTGGCACACCTTTTTAAAAAAAATATAACTTCCTGAGGTGCATGCGCAGTATGCTGTAATGTTAGTGCTGAGCACCTGGATAAGGCAATGGCATCACGCAGCTATATCATTCTAGAGACATAGCAGCCAATGGGTGGAAATCTTGCATCAGGCACACCCAAGAGTGCTTCAGATCCTGAAGATTTTTTTACTGGTGTAGAGTTCTGCAAGAAAGTGTAGAAGGAATAACCGCCTGCCAGACTGTTAAAGCGGAGCTCCAGCCCCCCCCCCCCCCCCCATGGAAAAAATTTAAAGTCAGCAGCTACACATATTAGCTGCTGACTTTTAATATTAGGACACTTATCTGTCCTGGAATCCAGCAATGTCGGCACCTCAGCCGGTGTTTCCATCGGCTCTCGGGTGCTCCCGCCGCCATAGCATGTAAGGAAAACTGGCAGTGAAACCTTGTGGCTTCACAGCCAATCCCCTACTGCGTATGCGCAATGCGCGCTGCGCTTTCTGAATGGCCCCGCTGCGGGGAAGGAGGAGGGAGGAGGAGAGGGCCAAACTTCTGATGTACCTCCCTGCGGCGAGGTCCGACGGAAGTGGGGGCAGGTACCCCACAAAAACAGGTACCAGCTCTCCCCTCCCCCCAAATTTGGCACTAGAGGGGGGGAGGAGACAGATAAGCGGAGCTTCCACTCTTAGGTGCAACTCTGCTTAAAGCCTGGTAGACGTGATGAGATTATTGGACGACTGATCGTCATTTTTTTTTGCATTCTAGTATCTAGTTTCTACATATCGAAACTGAAGAGGTTACTAAAGTTACAAAAATTCTCATATGACAGAATACAAATTTGGAAGTGATGCAATGTGTTGTATTGTATTTTCGGATGAAAACTGTACTCTTTAAACGAAAATCGTAAATATCGTAAATACCATCTGGTATTGTACGAAAAAAAATTTTTTTGGGTTTGTCCTGTTAGACAATTTTGGAAGAACTGTCGTGAACGGCTCTTGAAAGCTGTGCACTAACAATCAGATTATCGTACGAACGCTTCGAAAGCGTTATTTTCAATCCGATTTTCTGATTGTGTGTACTAGGCTTCAGAGTAGTAATACAATTCCTCTTTTGTAAAATGACTTACACAATCAATATATTAAAGTGCAACCCACAATACTCCTCAAATGTTAACGGCCACAATTGTTAAATGCTTACACCAGCTAAAAATGACTATTATTAAAAGCCCAATAGAACAGTTTAAATCAGCTAAATACATTTTGGTATATAAACTTTGTTTTCTTAAAGCGGAACTTCATTCTCTCAATCAACATTGACTATTTTTAATCCACCTGCTGCTAGCATTAGTAAACAGAGGAGAGAGTATATCATATTTACTTGTTTTATATTTTTTTTTTAATAACATTTCATCAGTTACTTCCTGGTCTTCAGGCCTAGGCAAATGATGTCATACATCCCAGGAGTCTTTAGGAGGGTCTCTCTCAGCTAAGCACACCCTCCTGCCTGCATGCCTGAGCTAAGGGTAGATTGGAGTCCTTTAATTGCTACATGAATTAGCAGCTCTTATTCAAGGTAACCACAGACAGAAATTCTAGGAGGTTTTTTCAAAGTGATATCTCAGCAAAAAATTGATTTTTAAAGCAGCTTACCTGTAAAATCCTTTTCTTGGAGTACATCACAGGACCCAGAGCACCATAATAATGACTATCTGGGTTATATGCTACCTTTAGGTGATTGGACACTGACAACCAATAGTAAGAAGGTTCCTCCCATACAGGAAGTACCTTTAGTTTTGTAGCAAGCAATGAAGATCCCAGAAAAGAAGGGAGGGACCTCTGTGTCCCGTGATGTACTCCAAGAAAAGGATTTTACAGGCAAGCTGTTTTAAAAATCCATTTTTCTTTATCGTACATCACGGGACACAGAGCACCATAATAATGACTATCTGGGATGTCCTAAAGCAATGCATTTGAGGGGAGGGCAAAGTATTCTTAAATCCCCTTCAGGCCCAGGACTTATAAAGCCGCTCACAGCACGCTGTGGCCAAAAATAGTCTCCTTTTGAGATGTAACGTCCAGCTGGTAAAACCTGGTGAACGTATGAACTGAAGACCAAGCGGCCGCCTTGCAAACCTGAGCCATAGCCACCTGTTGGCGCACTGCCCATGATGTACTAACTCCTCTAGTAGAGTAAGCTTTGAAATATCGAGGTGGAACCCTGCGTTTCAACTCATAAGCCTGGATAATGAGTTGGCGAGTCCACCTAGAGATAGTAGAACTGGTTGCTGCCTGTCCCCTGTTAGGACCCTCTGGCAGAACAAAAAGGGAATCAGTTTTCCAAAAAGGAGCTGACATGTTTAAGTAAACCTTGACTGCTCTCACCACATCCAGTGAGTGAAGCAACCTTTCCTCTTTAGTCTTAGGATTGGGAAAAAAGGAAGGCAAAATGATATCCTGATTCAAATGAAAACTGGAAACCACCTTAGGTAAAAAATCTGGACGGGGGCGCATCACCACCTTGTCCTGATGTAAAACTAGAAAAGGCTTTTTACATGAAAGGGCGGTAAATTCAGACACCCTTCTAGCCGAAGTTATGGCTACCAGAAAAAACAATTTCCTGGTCAACAGAATTAAAGGAATATGCCTAATCGGTTTAAAGGGTTGAACCTGTAGGGCTGATAGCACCAAGTTCAAGTCCCAGGGGCATAAGGGAGGTTTAACCGGCGGTTTTAAGTGCAGTACCCGCTTGACGAAGGTTCGCACTAAAGAATGGGATGCAACTGGCCTCTGGAAAAAATTTGATAAGGCCGAAATGTGTCCTTTAATGGTTCCCAAAGATAAGTTTAGATCAATTCCTGATTGAAGAAAGGCAAGGATCCTACCAATCGCATACTTGCGAGGATGCCATCCTTTCTTCTCGCACCAGGAAATGTACGATTTCCAGACCTTATGGTAAATGCTTCTAGAAACTGGCTTTCTAGCATTTATCAGAGTAGATAAGACTGAACCTCTGATACCACGGTCCTTCAGCACCCTGGCCTCAATAGCCATGCCATCAAATTCAGCGACCGTAAAGAAGGATGGTAAATGGGACCTTGAGATAACAGATCTGGAGGGTATGGGAGACACAGCGGGTCCTCCACCGCCATCCTCACAATCTCTAAATACCAGGACCTCCTGGGCCACCCTGGGGCCACCAGGATTACTGCAATCTGCTCTTTCTGTATCCTGCGCAACAGGTGCGGAAGCATCTGGATTGGGGGGAAAGCGTAAATCAGAGAATACTGGTCCCAGGGAACCACCAATGCGTCTGTTCCGACAGCAAGGGGGTCCCTGGTCCTGGATACAAACTTGTCTACCTTGGCACTAAATCTGGATGCCAGAAGATCCACATCCGGCATCCCCCAGCGCTGGCAGATCTGAAGGAAAACTTTGGGGTGAAGAGACCATTCCCCCCGGTAGCAACCGCTGGCGGCTTAGGAAATCTGCCTGCCAATTGTCCACCCCTGGAATAAAGACTGCCAATAGAAATGGCACATGTCTCTCTGCCCAAGCTAATATGTGATTTACCTCTCTTTGGGCCACCCAACTCCGGGTACCCCCTTGGTGGTTGAGGTATGCCACCACCGTGGAGTTGTCGGACTGGATTCGGACAGGAAACCCCCACAGTCTGGCCGTCCAATATAGGAGAGCCAGGCGAGCTGCCCGAATTTCCAGTAGATTGATGGGCAAGGTCTTCTCTGCCTGAGACCATAACCCCTGGATGGAAGCCTCTTCCAGGACTGCTCCCCAGCCTAGACGACTGGCGTCCGTAGTTAACACCTTCCAGGATACTGGTGGAAAGGATTTTCCACTGTTCAAGTTGCTGGTCTCTGCCCATCATGAGAGTTCCCTTTTCACCTGTAGGGATAGATATATGGGATGATCCAAAGTCTGAACCGACTTGTCCCAAGCTTCCAGGATAGCTCTCTGGAACCTCCTGGAGTGGAACTGCGCATAAGGAACTGCGCTCAAGGATGACACCATTTTGCCCAACAGTCTCACGCACAGACGAATCGAAGGACATTCTACCCCCTTGACCTTCTGAACCAGTTCCACTATGGAGAAGACTTTTAAGGGAGGTAGAATTACCCTTTCTAGGGTTGTGTCCAAGACCAGACCTAGATATGTTAAGACCTGAGCTGGATTGAGGGCTGATTTGTCCATATTTAGAATCCAGCCTAGGAACTTTAGGAAATGGACCATAATTGAAATATTTTCTACCAAGGTGGAGTAAGCTTGGTCCCTTAACAGAAGGTCGTGCAGATATCCTACCACTGAGATCTTCCGCGACCTTAGGAATGCCAACACTGGGGCCAGAACCTTTGTGAATACCCGAGGGGCCGTGGTTAGACCGAATGGAAGTGCCACAAATTGGAAATGATACCCCTCTACTGCAAATCGCAGGAATCTTTGATGCGGACCAAAAATTGGTATATGCAGGTATGCGTCCTTGATGTCTATGGACGCCATAAAATTTCCTGAACAAATCGATTCCATCCGGAAGGTTCGGACCTTTAGAAAGGCATTGAAGGATTTGAGGTCCAGGATGGGCCTTACTTCCCCGTTTGGCTTTGGTACTGTAAATAGGTTCGAGTAAAATCTCTTGAATCTTTCTCTTTTCTCTCTTACCTTCTGCCTTTCCAGTTGTTCTACCACAAGGAATAGGCCCCTCTTTTTTCCAGGTCTGATGGAACTCTAGATACCAAATATCGAGTTGGGGGAAAATCCCGAAACTCTATTTTGTAACCCTGAGATATGGTGGAAATAACCCACCTGTCCTGAACCAATTTTCCCCAAGCATCTGCGAACCACCGCAGTCTGCCCCCCACCCGCAAGAGTGGGGGCGCCCCTTCACAAGGAAGACTTGGAATTGGCCTTGGCTGGTTTCTAGGTCCAAGGTCTATTTTGACCTTGAGGCTTCTTACAGGTAGGTGACTGAGGCCGTCGATACCTCTTAGGGGAAAAGGCACTTGGCCCAGGAGCGTTGGGAATCTTAAAGGAAGGCTGCTTACTCCTTCTCTTAACCGGAAGCAAGGAGCTTTTCCCTCCTGAGATTTGTCAGATATATTTATCCAATTCTTCCCCAAATAGACGCTCACGGTGAAAAGGAAAGGCCGCAAGTAGCCTCTTGCATGGCGTCTCAGCCGACCAATTCTTTAACCATCGTACTCTGCACATATGGATTGAGAGTAGCGCAAAACGAGACATCTGCTGAATCGAGTCCTTTAATGCGTCTACCGCAAAACATAAAACGCGAGGAAGTTCTGATAGTTTGTCAGAAACTTCTTCTTAAACAGGCAGGTTCCTGACCAATTTCTTAAAATGGTCCTTCAATGCCTGACAAATACCGATAACCGCAACTGCCGGTTGTACTGCTGACCCAGCTACTGCAAAAGAAGCTTTTAGTAAGCATTCCAGCTTTTTATCTGCCGGATCCTTAAATTCCTGGGCATTATCCACTGGACAGGTTACACTTTTATTCACTGAAGAAATGGCAGCATCAACCAAAGGTGTATCCCACTTCTTCCTGAATTTTTCCTCCATAGGATATAAAAAAGAAAACCTTTTTGTAGGCAAGAATGTCCTGTCCGGGCGGTCCCAGTCAGCGTAAATTACCTGTTCCAATAAAGGGTGCAAAGGGAAGGCCGGGGAACCTGGTTGAGGACGAAGGACCCTAATGTAGAACAGGAGGGTCCTGGTCCCTGCACTGGAGGTAATTTAAATCCAGCTCTCACCATCTCAGCCAAGGACTGGATAAACATTTTTTGGGATTGAGAGGCTGAAATTGGTTCTTCAGAACCTGAATCCCCAGCCGAGGACTCTTCAGCCTCTTCTTCCTCCTTGTCTTTAATGGCTTCCTCCTCCAAATCCTCTGCCCATTCTGGATCCAAATCACAGGGACCCATGCCAAAAGAACTCCCCTGGGACCAGGCTCAGGGGAGGGAGATCTATGACAATGCTTCCCTCCCTGTGTTACTGTAGCAATCATACCTGCTATCTTGCCCTCAAGGCCAGCTAGGGCTGATGCTAAATCATCCTTAGTAACATAGGCTGATGCAGGGATATTGGTAGTAGCCACTACGCCTGACAACTGCAATGGCTCAGCCAGGCCAAATGCCGCAGGTCTTTCAGGGGAGACTGATGCTGCAGTAACCTGAGGTTGATCTCCTGTTTTTGAAGGAGTCGAAGACATTGCTTACAAGTTTGAGGAAAAAAAGGCACTCCTTCTGAGTTATATAGCTGGGTCTAGCGAACAGCCGCCACCACAGCCTTACCAGCCTTCAACCTGTTGCAAAATGTTCAAATTTACCAGACCTCTGTGTCCCACCGTGCACTAGACTTCCTTAACCAACAAGCAGCAATGAATATGTAAGCGCGTGACCTCCCTTATACCCGCCTAGTGACAGACGCGCGCCGTGTTCTACTACGCACGCGCACCCTGCTTGGCGCACACACAGCCTGCCGCGCCGCGCATGAACACCGTGCACACCCGCGGTGCGTGCTCCTGACGCACGCGCACGCGGCACGTGCCGCCACGTGCAGGAGCACTCACACAGGCTGCATCTGTCAGCTTCTCTCTGTAACGTTAGGTACACAGTTAGAAATGAGACACAGGGTATACCAAGACATTACATGCAATAACAGGAATATTGTTAGGCATCCCAGAGGGAGTACTCACCGGTCCTCGCTGCAGGGCCTGACACAGGCCCAATCTTCCCCCATCACGGCGGGTAGCGCCACTGAGGACCTTCAAGGATCGGGTCCCCCTTTTTACGGGGTCCATACCCCTGGACCTGTAAAGCACCCTTCTGGTTCCCTTGGGCAAATGAAGACCAGGGATACCATGTTAACAAGGGTCCAGCGCCTTAACGGATACATTACAAGCAAAACCTCATTCTTGAACCAAGGCTTGGGTACCATCCACTTTAGCATTATATGCCATTCGAATGGATCCGATATAACATCCTCACTGGGACATTTCATTCGAAGAAAGTTTGAAGAGCTTCCACAGCCGTGACCATCACCTTCAAGACACTGGCAAAAAAATAAAGGTACTTCCTGTATGGGAGGGGTTATATGGGAGAAACCTTCTTACTATTGGTTGCCAGTGTCCAATCACCTAAAGGTAGCATATAACCCAGATAGTCATTATTATGGTGCTCTGTGTCCCGTGATGTACGATAAAGAAATAAAGCAAATAAAGGGGAGTACTCAGAATGGTCCGGAGAGGTAAGTAGTGTCCCCCAAGGATCTGTCCTGGTACCAATTCTGTTTAATTTATTCATAAATGATATAGAGGATGGGATAAACAGCTCAATCTCAATATTTGCGGATGATACAAAGTTAAGCAGGGCAATAACTTCAGTGCAGGATGTGGAAACCTTACAAGACCACCTAAATAAAATAATGGGGTGGGCAACTACATGACAAATGAGGTTTATTGTTGAAAAATGCAAAGTAATGCATTTGGATGCGAAAAATATGAACGCAAGTTACACACTAGGGGGAGAACCTCTGGGGGAATCTAGGATGGAAAAGTACCTGGGGGTCCTAGTAGATGAGAGGCTCAGCAATGGCATGCAATGCCAACCTGCTGCAAGCAAAGCCAACAGAATATTGGCATGCATTAAATAGGGCATACGCTCCAGAGATAAAGCGATAATTCTCCCACTCTAAAAGACTCTGGTCTGGCCGCATCTTGAATATGCCATCCAGTTCTGGGCACCAGTCCTCAGGAAGGATGTGTTGGAACTGGAGGAATTCCAGAGAAGGACAAACTTGATTTGATTGTAGCCGTATTAGTGCAATTGTGACAGAGAAAATTGAGTACTGTCCGTGATACTTTTTTTATTTGCACTAACATACAATTTTTCAGGACAAGCTTTCGGGGTATGTCCCCTTCTTCAAGGTCCAAGCAGTACTGATTCACAAATTTTTAAGCAGAATGTTAAAGAAGAAGAAAAAAAAAAAAAAAGAGAGAAAACCAAACACATACAAATCAATGGTAATAAAGATAGCAGCAGAGTTAGTGAGAGAAGGACAACAAAGCTAATAAAGGGACTGGAGGATCTCAGCTATGGGGAAAGACTACAAGCATTGAACTTTTTCTCTCTGGAGAGGAGATATGATAGCAATGTACAAATACCGTACTGGTGACCCTAGCATAAGGAAAAAACTTTTCAGTGAAAAGGAATTTAACCACTGAAGAACTGAAAGATTTGCCCCCTTAATGACCAGGCCATTTTTTGCGATAATGCGTCGCTTTAACTGACCATTGCGCGGTCATGCAACGCTGTACCCAAACAAAATGTGTGTCCTTTCTTTTCCCACAAATAGAGATTTATTTTGGTGGTATTTGATGACCTTTGTGTTTTTTATTTTTTTTTGCGCTATAAAAGAAAAGACCGACAATTTTGAAAAAAAAACAATATTTTTTACTTTTTGCTATAATAAATATCCCATCATCATTTCTTCATCAGTTTATGTCGATATGTATTCTTTCACATTTTTTTTTTACAAAAATATCGCAATAAGCATATATTGAATGGTTTGCGCAAAAGTTATAGTGTCTACAAAATAGGGGATAGATGTATGGCATTTTTATCATTTTTCATTTTTTTTTACTAGTAATGGTGGTGATCAGCGATTTTTTGCAGGACTGCGACATTGCGGCGGACAGATCGGACACTTTTGACACTTTTTTGGGACCAGTGACATTTATACAGCGATCAGTGCTAAAAATAGCCACCGATTACTGTATAAATGTCACTGGCAGGGAAGGGATTAACACTAGGGAGCGATCAAGGGGTTAAGTGTTCCCTAGGGAGGCGTTTCTAACTGTGGGGACAGTGTAGTGACTGGAGGAGACAGATCGCTGTTCCTAATCACTAGGAACAGCAGAGCTGTCTATCCTCCCCTGACAGAACACGGATCTGTCTGTTTACATTGACAGATCCCCGTTCTGTCTCTCTCAATAGCGATCACGGGTGGCCGGCGAACATCGTGGCTCCAGTGTTGCGGCGCGTGCGCCCCCTAGTGGTCTTAAAGCGTCCGACGTACAATGATGGAAATTCGCCCAGGAGAGCCAACCTGCCTCAGTACAACTGCGGCGGCTGGTCTTTAAGTGGTTAAAAAGACATGCAGACATTCACTGATATTGGAAGAGAAGTGGTTTAACCTTAAACTGCGTAGGGGGTTCTTTACTGTCAGAGCGGTAAGGATGTGGAATTCTCTTCCACATGCAGTGGTATCAGCAGGGAACATCGATAATTTAAAAAAACTATTAGATGGGCACCTTAACTTTCACAACATACAGGGATATAAGGTTTACTATTGACATAAACACATATACACGCACCACAGGTTGAACTGGATGGACTTGTGCCCTTTTTCAACCTTACCAACTATGTAACTATGTGTTGCGTCCATCAGTTTCAAAATGACCTCATATAATTGCGGTGGCAACTGGTTGTTGATATAAGGACAGTTGGACTAAATATCCGATTGTCGTAAGATGTATTATTTATCCTGATCGGATTAAAGTATTAAAAAAAAAATTACCTTATTTTTTTTTCCCTAAAACTGTAAATTTTCTCATTTGAAATGTTTCTATTTTCTATTGTGAATAAAATATGGATTATTGAGACTTGCAAATCATTTCGGGCCAGTATGCCGAAATGAATGACACCGGAGAATGCGTAGAAATGCCATCATAGTTGGTAAGGTTGAATAAAGACACCTGTCCATCTAGTCCAACCTGTGTGGGTGCTGGTGTGTGTATTGTCTCTACCACTTCTCATATCCCTGTATATTTTGTTCAATAAGAAGATAGCCAGATAGGAATTATAAGAAATTAGCACACCTGCCAATAAAGACAGCTGAAGACTGGCACAAATATACTGACATTAACCACTTGGCCAAAGGAAGGTTTTACCCCCTATATGACCAACCCATTTTTTTTGCTATTTAGCACTGTGCTATTTTAACTGGCAATTATGCAGTCATGCAACACTCTACACAAATGCAATTCATATTTTTTCACACAAATAAAACTTTCTTTTGGTGGTATTATATTAACAAAAAATACTGAAAAAAACAATGGGGTATAATTTCCCCCACTGACACCAATAAAGGGGCACTATTCCTCCCACTGACACCAACAATGGGGCCCAATGACATCATAGATGGGCACAATTCCTCCCACTGACACCAGTGATGAGGCACAGTTACTCCTACTAACAAAAACGATGGGGCACTATTCCCTCCCACCAATGTTCGGCCCCCCTTAAAGTGTTACTAAACCCGCAACAGTGAAATTAGTCTGTAAATGAAGTAAAGCATGCTTGTTATACTCACTGTGAAACCTAAGGTAAAAAGGCTGTTTGATCCTGTCCTCTTATCCTCTTCTTCTTTCACAGTCCCCGATCTATCTTCGGATAGTACAGAGCCTAGGGAACAAGCTGCATATGCACAGTTTGGGTGTATTGCTAGAGATTTATGTTTTTTGGGAGAGTGCATGTGATCAGCACAGGGTCAATCAGCACTATCCAGACAGAGGGTCAGGGGTCCTGCAGCCTCATAGGACAATCCTACAAGCTTTAACCAGACACTGATAGAAGTCACAAGACTGCTCTAACTGCTGATGAGAAAAGGTATTTAGCAGTTTATATTTACTAAAACTGTTGCATTTCAAATTTCTGTGTACTTTGGGAGACCAGATATAGTGAACGCAGGGTCCTAGGTTTAGTAACACTAAGTCTGAAGGACAGTAAACTTGCCCCTATGTTTAGCAAGGTTGGAGACCCCTGGTTTAGATCTTCTGCCAGATTTTATATTCTAGAAAAATGCTTTACTGTATATTTTCTCATTGGGTAGATTTTCCCCTCAATTCCTGTTGTGCCAAACAGGAAGTTAGGTAAAATCTCACAATTAGTACACAAGAACACCCTGCAAACTTGCCAACCTTTCCTGCTTTACCTAAGAAATGTCTTTTTTTGGGTAAAACTGGACTCTAAAAGCCACAGCTGGACTGATTGGCTCCTGTGGTCACTTTAATTTGTCCACTTTTACCTACAAAGAAAAGTTGTAGTTGAAGTACTATTCTGTCACAGTTCATGTACTAGAAAGCAACAAACAGCCATCCACACAAATTCACGTGAATGTTTAGAAGATCTGCCATCCATAAAGTCTGCCCGTTCAAACAGTTTCATTGGCATGACTAATTCCAGATTAATCACGGGTCAGAAAGTGACAGGCCGCAACAGATGTAACATAATGCTCACATCAAAAATGTTTCATGCTTAATAAGAAAACAAACTTGTGAAGTTAAAATGATTGGAGCGTTGGCCGTTGGTCAGTGACTCACAAGCAGTTCCCCATAATGGCAAGCGAATGACCTCATGCCCATTAGTGGCGCCTAACTCGTTAACACAGGAATTACTGTACGTTATGACTGTCGTCTGTGCGAGGTACGCAGGGCACGGGGCCTTTAAAGTGCAAGACTGCAAAACATAAGCGGTAATTTGGCTTTACAGAATAGCCAACCAAGTGGAACACGATAAATGGAAAAAGACACACCATGCATGTTTTAAAGGTGACCATTTCAAGTGCAGATTTTTGCCAATCACCATTTTCTGAAAAGTATGGTACTATTCAGATAACTGTACTTGGATAACATACTGTATGTAGTGATAGTATTTGGTCTATGGATTCCCTTTTTTTTTTTTTTTTTTTTTCCACATACCTTGATTAATATACTTTCTAAATTTACACATAGCTAAGCAGCAAAAATACCAGTTAAAGGAAATGTGAAAATCTTTAGCACTGCCAGGGGTACCTACAACAGTCAGCCTATATTTCCATTGTTTATAGTGGATCTGCACCCTAACTGCCTGAAAGGAGTTGTAAAGGCAGAAGGTTTTTTTATCTTAAGGCATTCTATGCCTTAAGATAAAAAAAAACCTTCTGTGTGTAGCAGCCTCCCTCAGCCCCCCTAATACTTACCTAAGCCCCATCTCTCTCCAGCGATGTCCACGAGTGTCTTAGCAGTTCGGGACTCTCCTCCTGATTGGCTGAGACACAGCAGCGGTGCCACTGGCTCCTGCGGCTGTCAAAGTCAGTTAGCCAATCAGGGGAGAGAGGGGGCGGGGCCAGGTCGGGGCTCTGTGTCTGAATGGACACACGGAGCTGTGACTCGGCACGGGTGCCCCCATAGCAAGCTGCTTGCTGTAGGGCACTGAACAGGAGGGAGGGGCCAGGAGCAGAACAGAGGGACCCAAGAAGAGGAAGATCAGGGCTGCTCTGTGCAAAACCAACTGCACAGAGCAGGTAAGTATAACATGTTTGTTTTTTGTTTTTAAAACAAGACTTTACAATCACTTGAAATTTATTTGCTAAAATAATGTATTGTAAACAATTGCCATGATTTATTCTTTCATTCAGAAAATGCTGTTTTCACATTTTTGGTCATCTCAGTGTTGCTGGTCTCCTCCAGTCTCTTTGCAGCGAACCCAAATGCCACCAAATGTCTGAACCACAGACAGTTGCTTCACATGTAAGGTGCTGCAGTTACAGTGCATCTGGAAAGTATTCACAGCGCTTTACTTTTTCCACATTTTGTTATGTTACAGCCTTATTCCAAAATGGATTAAATTCATTATTTTCCTCAAAATTCTACAAACAATATCCCATAATGACAACACGAAAGAAGTTTGGTTGAAATCTTTGCAAATTTATTAAAAATAAAAAACTCACAATTGAGCTCAGAGGCATCCTGTTTCCACTGATCTTCCTTGAGATGTTTCTACAACTTGATTGGAGTCCACCTGTGGTAAATTTAGTTGATTGGACATGATTTGGAAAGGCACACACCTGTCTATATAAGGTCCCACAGTTGACAGTGCATGTCAGAGCACAAGCCATGAAGTCTAATTGTCTGTAGACCTCCGAGACAGGATTTTATCGAGGCACAGATCTGGGGAAGGATACAGAAACATTTCTGCAGCACTGAAGGTCCCAATGAGCACAGTGGCCTCAATCATCCGTAAATGGAAGAAGTTTGGAACCACCAAGACTCTTCCTAGAGCGGGCCACCATGCCAAACTGAGCAATCAGGGAGAAGGGCCTTAGTCAGGGAGGTAACCAAGAACCCAATGGCCACTCTGACAGAGCTCCAGCATTGCTCTGCCAATCAGACCTGTATGGTAGAGTGGCCAGACAGAAGCCGCCCCTCAGTAAAAGGCACATGACAGCCGGCCTGGAGTTTGCCAAAAGGCACCTGAAGGACTCTCAGACCATAAGAAACAAAATTCTCTGGTCTGATGAAACAAATATTGAACTCTTTGGCCCCAATAGCAAGCGTCATGTCTGGTGAAAACCAGGCACTGCTCATCTCCTGGCCAATACCATCCCTACAGTGAGGCATGGTGGTGGCAACATCATGCTGTGGGGATGTTTTTCAGCGGCAGGAACTGGAAGACTAGTCAGGATTGAGGGAAAGATAAATGCAGCAATATACAGAGACATTCTTGATGAAAACCTGCTCCAGAGCGCTGTGGAACTCAGACTGGGGCGAAGGTTCATCTCCCAACAGGACAACGACCCTAAGCACACAGCCAAGATAACAAAAGGAGTGGCTACAGTACAACTCTGTGAATGTCCTTGAGTGTCCCAGGCAGAGCCCAGACTTGAACCCGATTGAACATCTATGGAGAGATCTAAAAATGGCTGTGCACCGACGCTCCTCATCCAACCTGATGGAGCTTGAGAGGTTCTGCAAAGAAGAATGGGAGAAACTGCCCAAAGATAGGTGTGCCCAGCTTGTAGCATCATACTCAAAAAGACTTGATGCTGTAATTGGTGCCAAAGGTGCTTCAACAAAGTATTGAGCAAAGGCTGTGAATACTTATGTATATGGGATTTTTTTCCTTTTCTATTTTTAATAAATTTGCAAAGATTTCAAACAAACTTCTTTCACATTGTCATTATGGGGTATTGTTTGTAGAATTTTAAGGAAAAAAATGAATTTAATCCATTTTGGAATAAGGCTGTAACATAACAAAATGTGGAAAATGTAAAGCACTGTGAATACTTTCCGGATGCACTGTATGTTGGTTTAACAACAATACAGGACAATGCATGTCCCACAATGCAGAGTCATTTATTTTCAATTGTACCCCAAAGCACTAGTACAACAGCTGGCAATACCATCACACTGCAAAGCTTGACATGTGCATTGTGGTCAGTGTTGCCAACCTACCAGACTGAAATTTGCTGACATGACACCCAAAATGTACTGGCACAGCCACGTTCTCACTGGCATTTCTAAAAGTTACAAAATTACAGTGAAAATTTCAGTATTTAGGCTAAAAACAAGTACAATACGCAATCAGCAATGAGATTTAAGGTAGATATTAGGGCAAAAAACATTTCTTGTAGTCGTCCCACAGAACCAGAAACGGGGCTCCAGTTGCTCCGCATGGCTCCCTTGCCCTATAATATCACACAACACACTCAGGCACCGACCCCTGCTGGTGCCACCCAAACAGACTGTAGCAGGCACTCGGATGGTCTCAGCCAGCTCTGGACCAAAACTGCATATGCGCAGTTCCAAACTGAGCATCACAGCCATATTTTTAACTACAAACTTTTTCCTTTCACTAACATTTACTGGCATGAGAAAAGTGCCCATTGGCTGCCAGTAAAAATACTGACGGTTGGCAACACTGGTTGTGGCATGCTGCATTCGAAAAAGTGGCGCATTTCCATTTTTGTCTGACCTGTGGTGCATTGTCAGCCCATTCGAAGAGAATAAGGCAAATGTCCAACACAATTCACTTTCAGTAACACACCACTAAGATGTGGATGGGCCCTTAAAGTAGAATTCCATGTTTCATTTCACTTTAAAAAGTTTGGGCCAGTCTGGTCCAAACAAACTTTTCTACTAGCAGACTGATGCGACCCCTGTGTGTGTGTAAGTGGTGCTGTGTTCTGGCAGCAGTACAAATGACTTCTGGTTTGCTGCTAGAATTAAAGAGAGTCTGGCTGAGTGCTTCTCCATTTATCAGTTAATACTAGGCTTCCTCTGACTGGCCGAGGTGAAAATCTTAACATTATCCACTCGCAGCTCCTGCTGCCAGAGCACAGCGCCACTACCAGTGTGTAGATATTGCTACTACACTCCACTACAGCACACAAAGTGGCCCCATCGCTCTGTAATGGCAATAGTTTTAGACCAGCTTGCCATAAATGAACAATGTAAAGTGAAATTAAACCTAGAATTCTACTTTAACTACCTCCCACCCACCATATAGACAAATGACCATGGGCGGGATGTTCTCTCATTCTGGGACGTCATATGACGTCACCCCAGTCTCTCCGTGCATGCACACCCGTGGGGGCGTGCAGCTTGGCGATGGCGGGCTGCGCTGTGTTCCCAGAATATGGCGCAACCCTGATCTCACTAAAGAACCGATGACGTGGCTCTTAAACAATGTGATCAGCTGTGTCTAATCACAGCTGATCACATGTAAACAAGGAAATGCCAGTTATCGGCTCTCCTTGCCTCACACTGACAGAGTGTAAGAAGAGAGCCAATCAGCGGCATCTCCTCACAGAGGAGACCTGTACAGATAATCATGTGCAATTCGTTTCGTAATGAATCAAAATTCTGCCAAATTTTGCATCTTTTGGACATTCCGAATGTTCGAAGAAAAAAATCATGAATTTCAACTAATAGGAAAGAAATGATAGCGAAAATAACAAATGAATTTGACATGATTCGTTCATTCGTTAAAGGTCTAATGAAACAAAAGGTCAACTCAGAGAAAATTTTAGAGCCGGTTCACACAGGGGCGACCTGTCGGGTGACTTAGCCGCCTGACAAGTCGCGCTCCATGCATTTCAATGGAACCATTCTAATAGGAGCGCCTCAAGTTGCTCAGACTTAGAAAAAGGATCCTGCACTACTTTGGGGCGACTTCGGAGTGGTTTGCATTGACTTCTATACAGAAGTCGTTTTGCAAGCCGCGCTGAAGTCGCGCTGTACGGGGGAGGCTTCAGAGTCGGACTAATCAGCTAATTCATTTTGTGCTGGAGGTTGGATTACTTGCAAAGTGCATTCCTGAGAACTGAGTGAGAAGGGTGTTGTATTGTATTTGAGCAGAGAAGAGATATTGTCATTGTGTGTGTTAATGGATTCAATAAACAAACGGCTTTTAAAATGACGATTTTAACTACCCAGACATAGACTGGGCGGAGGGAACCGCACATTCATCTAAGGCTGGCCAGTTCCTAAATGTCTTGCAGGACAATTTTATGGGTCAGATGGTAGACGCACCAACTAGAAATAAAGTGTTACTGGATCAACTAATTACCAACAATACAGACCTGATCAGAGATGTGGAAATAAGGGGCAATTTAGGTAACAGCGATCACAGGTCGATTGGCTTCAGTATAAATCACACAAATAGGAAACATAAGGGGAATACAAAGACACTGAATTTCAAAAGAGCCAACTTCCCTAAACTACGAACCTTGGTAGAAGGCATAAATCGGGATATAATCTTGGGAACAAAGAACACGGAGGAGAGATGGGTTTACTTTAAGAGCATATTAAATAAGGGCATTAGCCAATGCATCCCATTGGATAATAAATTTAAAAGAGCGAACAAAAGTCCTGGATGGCTTAACTCCAATGTACAGTGGGGACGGAAAGTATTCAGACCCCCTTAAATTTTTCACTCTTTGTTATATAGCAGCCATTTGCTAAAATCATTTAGGTTCATTTTTTTTTCCTCATTAATGTACACACAGTACCCCATATTGACAGAAAAACACAGAATTGTTGACATTTTTGCAGATTTATTAAAAAATAAAAACTGAAATATCACATGGTCCTAAGTATTCAGACCCTTTGCTGTGACACTCATATATATAACTCAGGTGCTGTCCATTTCTTCTGATCATCCTTTAGATGGTTCTACACCTTCATTTGAGTCCAGCTGTGTTTGATTATACTGATTGGACTTGATTAAGAAAGCCACACACCTGTCTATATAATAACTTACAGCTCACAGTGCATGTCAGAGCAAATGAGAATCATGAGGTCAAAGGAACTGCCTGAAGAGCTCAGAGACAGAATTGTGGCAAGGCACAGATCTGGCCAAGGTTACGAAAACATTTCTGCTGCACTTAAGGTTCCTAAGAGCACAGTGGCCTCCATAATCCTTAAATGGAAGACGTTTGGGACAACAAGAACCCTTCCTAGAGCTGGCCTTCCGACCAAACTGAGCTATTGGGGGAGAAGAGCTTTGGTGAGAGAGGTAAAAAAGAACCCAAAGATCACTGTGGCTGTGCTCCAGAGATGCAGTTGGGAGATGGGAGAAAGTTGTAGAAAGTCTACCATCACTGCAACCCTCCACCAGTCGGGGCTTTATGGCAGAGTGGCCCGACGGAAGCCTCTTCTCAGTGCAAGACACGTGAAAGCCGGCATGGAGTTTGCTAAAAAAAAACACCTGAAGGACTCCAAGATGGTGAGAAATAAGATTCTCTGGTCTAATGAGACCAAGATAGAACTTTTTGGCCTTAATTTTAAGCGGTATGTGTGGAGAAAACCAGGCACTGCTCATCACCTGTCCAATACAGTCCCAACAGTGAAGCATGGTGGTGGCAGCATCATGCTGTGGGGGTCTTTTTCAGCTGCAGGGACAGGACGACTGGTTGCAATTGAGGGAAAGATGAATGCGGCCAAGTACAGGGATATCCTGGACGAAAACCTTCTCCAGAGTGCTCAGGACCTCAGACTGGGCCGAAGGTTTACCTTCCAACAAGACAATGACCATAAGCACACAGCTAAAATAACGAAGGAGTGGCTTCACAACAACTCCGTGACTGTTCTTGAATGGCCCAGCCAGAGCCCTGACTTAAACCCAATTGAGCATCTCTGGAGAGACCTAAAAATGGCTGTCCACCGTTTACCATCCAACCTGACAGAACTGGAGAGGATCTGCAAGAAGGAATGGCAGAGGATCCCCAAATCCAGGTGTGAAAAACTTGTTGCATCTTTCCCAAAAAGACTCATTTCTGTATTTGATCAAAAGGGTGCTTCTACTAAATACTGAGCAAAGGGTCGGAATACATAGAACCATGTGATATTTCAATTTTTCTTTTTTAATAAATCTGCAAAAATTTCAACAATTCTGTTTTTTTCTGTCAATATGGGGTGCTGTGTGTACATAAATGAGGAAAAAAATTTACTTAAAATGATTTTAGCAAATGGCTGCAATATAACAAAGAGTGAAAAATTTAAGGGGGTATGAATACTTTCCGTCCCCACTGTAAAAATGCATATAAATGCAAAGGAGAAAGCCTTCAAAAAATACAGGGTTGAGGGATCATCATCAGCATTCAGACTTTATAAAGAATGCAACAAGAAATGTAAGGGTGCAATAAGGACGGCTAAGATAGAACATGAAAGACACATAGCGGAGGAGAGCAAAAAAATCCCAAGAAATTCTTTAAGTATGTAAACAGTAAAAAAGGAAGGACAGACCATATTGGCCCCATAAAGAATGAGGAAGAACATCTGGTTACAAAGGATGGGGAAATGGCGAAGATATTGAATTTATTCTTCTCCTCAGTCTTCACGAGGGAATCGGGGGGCTTCAGTAACCAAAACTGCAGTGTTTATCCTCATGACACATCACAGGAAGCACCTCCATGGTTAACAGAGGACAGAATTAAAATTAGACTTGGGAAACTTAACATTAATAAATCACCGGGACCAGATGGCTTGCACCCGAGGGTACTTAGGGAACACAGTCAAGAAATTGCTAGACCATTGTTCCTAATTTTTACTGAGTCTACTGACTGGAATGGTACCAGCTGATTGGAGAAAAGACAATGTAGCACCATTATTTAAAAAGGGCCTAAAATACATTCCTGGGAATTACAGACCAGTTAGCCTAACATCAATAGTATGTAAACTCTTGGAGGGGATGATAAGGGACTATATACAAAATTTTAGTAATGAGAACATTATCATTAGCAGTAATCAGCATGGATTCATGAAGAATCGTTCTTGCCAAACCAATCTATTAACCTTCTATGAGGAGGTGAGTTGCCATCTAGATAAAGGAAAGCCCGTAGATGTGGTGTATCTGGATTTTGCAAAAGCATTTGACGCAGTTCCCCATAAATGTTTACTGTAGAAAATAAGGTCCATTGGCATGGACCATAGAGTGAGTACATGGACTGAAAACTGGCTACAAGGGCGAGTTCAGAGGGTGGTGATAAATGGGGAATACTCAAAATGGTCAGGGGTGGGTAGTGGGGTCCCCCAGGGTTCCGTGCTGGGATCAATCCTATTTAAATGGTTCATAAACGACCTGGAGGATGGGGTAAACAGTTCAATCTCTGTATTTGCGGATGATGCTAAGCAGGGCAATGACTTCTCCGCAGGATGTGGAAACCTTGCAAAAAGATCTGAACAGATTAATGGGGTGGGCAACTACATGGCAAATGAGGTTCAATGTAGTAAAATAATGCATTTGGGTGGCAAAAATATTAATGCAATCTATACACTGGGGGGAGAACCTCTGGGGGAATCTAGGATGGAAAAGGACCTGGGGGTCCTTGTAGATGATAGGCTCAGCAATGGCATGCAATGCCAAGCTGCTGCTAATAAGGCAAACAGAATATTGGCACTAAAAAGGGGATCAACTCCAGAGATAAAACGATAATTCTCCCGCTCTACAAGGCTCTGGTCTGGCCGCACCTAGAGTATGCTGTCCAGTTCTGGGCACCAGTCCTCAGGAAGGATGTACTGGAAATGGAGCGAGTACAAAGAAGGGCAACAAAGCTAATAAAGGGTCCGGAGGATATTAGTTATGAGGAAAGGTTGCAAGTACTGAACTTATTCACTCTGGAGAAGAGACGCTTGAGAGGGGATATGATTTCAATATACAAATACTATACTGGTGACCCCACAATAGGGATAAAACTTTTTCGCAGAAGGGAGTTTAACAAGACTTGTGGCCACTCATTAAATTAGAAGAAAAGAGATTTAACCTTAAACTACGTAGAGGGTTCTTTACTGTAAAAGCGGCAAGGATGTGGAATTCCCTTCCACAGGCGGTGGTCTCAGTGGGGAGCATCGATAGTTTCAAAAAACTATTAATAGATAAGCACCTGAACGACCGCAACATACAGAGATATACAATGTAATACTGACATATAATCACACACATAGGTTGGACTTGATGGACTTGTGTCTTTTTTCAACCTCACCTACTATGTAACTATGACTTTCCAAACTACGAATCGTTCTCATTAATATATATATACACATACATAAATATCGAATCAAATCGATGTACATATAAAATGAATCTATACGGTATAACGAATATCTACACGCAACAGAAATAACTAAATGAATGTAACATAACGAATAAAAATAACAGAACTAAATTATGTATTTTACGAATGAAAATGAAACTAAACAAAATTTTCCGTTGTGCACAAGTCTAATAATCAGTGCCCAGTGATGCCAATCTGTGTCGCCTATCTGTACTGCCACCTCATCAGCGCACATCAGTGAAAGAGAAAAATTACTTATTTACAAAATTTTCTGACAGAAACTAAGAAAAAAAAATTTTTTTTCAGATTTGTTTGGTATTTTAGCAAAAAATAAAAAACCCAGCAGTGATTAAATACCACCAAAGGAAAGCTCTATTTGTGAGAAAATAACTAAAAATAAATTTAATTTGGGTACAATTTTGCATGACCGTGCAATTGTCATTCAAAGTGTGACAGTGCTGAAAATTGGCCTGGGCAAAAAGGGATTAAAATTGCTCAGTAAGGGGAACAATATAAACAATTTTTAGTAAAGAATGTACAGGTAATCCCTACCCTCGGCTGAATCCCATTTTAGAGTTCAGTAGTCTGAAGACTATGACAGTAACCATTCATCAAATGCCTGACAAAGGTTACTTTATTATTCACTAACAACACATATTTAGCCCAATAAAAATACCTAAAACTTGTTTCAAGAACAGCAAAGACTCTTTTTTTTCCCTCGACTCATGTCTAATATGAGCCTCTGGAAAAACTAAATTCTCCTTCATGACCCCCTCTTCCAGGAAGGGGACTTGAATAAAGGGCACTTTTTTGGGCATTTGGTGCCACAGTCATAAGAAAAAATTTTCTTGAAGTTGGCCTCATTTACTGTATGTATATCTAAACCTGACTCAAAGTAACAGGTTTACGAAGGCTGGGTTCATATATGTGTGGATTGAATGCGGTTTTCACCACATCGAAATTGGTATAACATATCTGGGGCAGGCCGCGGTGAGGTTAACAAAAGGTTCCTGTGCGTTTTTGGGTCCGGTTCAGGTGCGAATTCAGGCAAAAACGTGGACCTTAATCGCACCTGAACCTGGCGAACAAAAAACGCACCGGACCCCATGAATATTTTTTTTTTTTAAGAAACCTGCTCCATTGACAAGTAGATAAATCCTCAAAAGTTAAGTGCCATTCTGTAGTTTTTAGAAGTATCAGCCACTCGGCTCCTAGGATTTGTCCAGCCCAGTCTTAAATAGTGATATTTCAGTCTACACATGTGCAAAACTGTGCATAATATTCGGAAAGGACAAAAGCAGAGATTGTTAAACGATGGAGTCAGTTCACCTACCGCAAGGAATAAATACAGCAGGTATAATTAAAAATTCTAAACAGAGTTTAAACAGGGTTAAAAGCAGAACTACACTGCATCTGAACACCACAAACGTAAAACGTTGTTGAATTCATTTTTAATATTCTAAGCAAACTCCCTAATCCCTCCATGTCTCCAAGATTTTGTTGAGAAATCACCTTGAAAAACACCCCCTAGCATTTCTGGCTGTTGACATCTGCCCTTAGCTCAGGCATGCAGGCAGGAGGGTGTGTTTAGCTGAGAAAACCCCTCATCAGGACTCCTGGGATATATGACATAATTTGCCTAGGCCTGAAAACCAGAAAGTAACTGAAGAAATGTAAAAAAAAAAAAAGTTTAAAACAGGTAAATGTGATATATTTTCCTATCTATTTACAAATGCTAGCAGCATAAGAATTTAAAATAGTCAAAGCTGGTATTTCAGCAGATTTTAACCACTTAAGGACCGGGCCTCTTTTTTAGATGTGGTGTTAACAAGTTAAAAACAGGTTTTTTTGCTAGAAAATTACTTAGAACCCCCAAACATTATATATTTTCTAACACCCTAGAGAATAAAATGGCAGTCGTTGCAATACTTTCTGTCACACCGTATTTGCGCAGCAGTCTTACAAGCGCACTTTTTTTGGAAAAAAAACACTTTTTTTAAATTAAAAAATAAGACAGCAGTAAAGTTAGCCCAATTTTTTTTTTCATATTGTGAAAGATAATGTTATGCCAAGTAAATTGATACCAAACACGTCACGCTTCAAAATTGCGCCCGTTCGTAGAACGGCAACAAACTTTTACTCTTAAAAATCTCCATAGGCGACATTTAAAAAATTCTACAGGTTGCATGTTTTGCATTACAGAGGAGGTCTAGGGCTAGAATTATTGCTCTACTGATCGCAGCGATGCCTCAAATGTGTGGTTTGAACACTGTTTTCATATGCGGGCGCTACTAATGTATGCGTTAGCTTCTGCACGCGAGCTCGGCGGGACGAGGCGAGTTTAAATAATTTTTTTTTCTTATTTATTTTACCTTTTATTTTTACCTTTATTTTGTTTACACAGTTTTTAAGAAAAAAAAAATTGAGTCACTTTTATTCCTATTACAAGGAATGTAAACATCCCTTGTAATAGAAAAAAAGCATGACAGGTCCTCTTAAATATGAGATCTGGGGTCAAAAAGACCTCAGATCTCATATATACACTAAAATGCAATTAAAAAAAAGAAAATTGTCAGTAAAAAAAGAATTAAAAAACAAATGTCCCTTTAAGAGCTATGGGCAGAAGTGATGTTTTAACATCGTTTCTGCCCTGCAATGTCATGGAGACGGTTGGGGGCCATCTTCCCCTCGTCTCCATACCAAGGAAGGCACAACATCCGATCACCTCCGTCACCACCGACGGCCCCAGTTAGCGGCGGAGGGCACCGGAGCACCGCGGGAGGACCTCCCGCCGCCGATAAAGGTGATCTTGCGGCGAATCCGCCACAGAGACCACTTGGACCGCCGGCCGAACAAGAGGATATCGGGCTTATGGCAGCTAGCTGCTGCCATAATAACGATATCCTCCTTCAAAATCAGGATGTATATCGGCGTGCTGCGGTCCAGAAGTGGTTAACTAGCAGCACACTGGGCAATAAAAGAATTACCAGCTGTACTTTTCTGCACCTCTGCTGTTTCTGCAGAATACCAAACATGCTCAACTGCCATGTATTCTGCCGACTCTATATTACCTCCTGCCAGAAAACAGTAGCGTGTTTTAGCTCAGTCCCATGAAAGGCCTGTTGCGGCATCTTCCCTCGGACACTGCACTACAGAATACTAGATATGAACTATGGATGTACACGTTAAATTGATGCTAGAAAACTCTACTTTCATAATATGCATGTTTGGAGTGGATGGGACAAAAGGTACTGCAGCAACCTTTTGGCAGGCACAATAATTGAGATGTGGCTTTAAATTCCTTATTTTGCCACAATCAAGTGTTGCATTGTGTTGGCCATCAACAAAAGTAGAAGTTTTGATTTAGGGTGATACAACTTATTACAAAAAAACACAACTGCCCCAACCTATAACTGGCTTAAACAGCAAGGAGCACATGGAAGGGCGACGCATGTCAAACAAACACAAAGAAACCAGCCAGCCTGCAACAAAACAAATTTTCCTGTCCAACAGTTCACGTTAAAGACAGGGGTTTAGTTAGCGCATATATTTGCAAATGTGTGCAAAGCTGCAGAGGCTGTGACAAGGCACCCCAGTATTATCTGGGTGTCCAGTGCGCCCCTGCTTACACATGTATTTGCAAATGTGTGCAAACTAAACCCCTGGTTTAAAGCGTTTGTTAACCCCAAAAAAAAAAAAAAAAAAAATGATCCTGTTCCCCTAACCACCTCAGCCCCAGAAGATTTGGCTGCTCAATGACCAGGCCATTTTTTGCGATTCGGCACTGCGTCGCTTTAACTGACAATTGGGTGGTCGTGCGACGCTGTACCCAAACAAAATTTACATCCTTTTTTTCCCACAAATAGAGCTTTCTTTTGGTGGTATTTGATCATCTCTGCGGTTTTTATTTTTTGCGCTATAAACAAAAAAAGAGCGACAATTTAAAAAAAAAAAAAAAAAAAAAAAAAAAACACACAATATTTTGTACTTTTTACTATAATAAATATCCCCATTTTTTTTTAAAAAGCAAATATTTTTCTCAGTTTAGGCCGATATGTATACATATCTTTGGTAATTAAAAAAAAAAAAATAGCAATAAGCGTATATTGATCGATTTGCGCAAAAGTTAGAGTGTCTACAAAATTGGGGATAGATTTATGGCGTTTTTATTATTATTCTTTTTTTTACTAGTAATAGCGGCGATCTGCGATTTTTTCGAGACTGCGACATTAAGGCGGACAGATTGGATACTTCTGACATTATTTTGAGACGATTGACGATTATACAGTAATCAGTGCTATAAAAAATGCACTGATTACTGTATAAATGTCAATGGCAGGGAAGGGGTTAACAATAGGGGGCGATCAAGGAGTTAACTGTGTTCCCTAGTGTGTGTTCTAACTGTAGGAGGGAGGGGACTGACTATAGATCAGTGTTTCTCAACTCCAGTCCTCAAGGCGACCCAGCAGGTCATGTTTTCAGGATTTCCATTATTTTGCACAGGTGATTTGATCAGTTTCACTGCCTTAGTAATTACCACAGCCATTTCACCTGAGGGAAATCCTGAAAACATGACCTGTTGGGGCGCCTTGAGGACTGGAGTTGAGAAACACTGCTATAGATGACAGATCGTGGTTCCTAGCTATTAGCAACTCACGATCTGCATCTCCTCTCCTCATAGAACAGGGATTTGTGTGTTTACACACGTCCCTGTTCTGTCTCTCATCGGCTGGTCGGCAAGTGGTTAAACCATGTTATACAGCACAGTGCTTGTGCTGTGTAAATTGGCCTCTTCTATCAACTAAAAAACCTGCCTGATCCTGCCCTTCCCCCTGTAAACTGATCACCGTTTATCATGGCTGCTGAGCCCTGACACCGTGGTCTCATCTAATAACTCCTGCCCGTAGCTCCTCAGGACCGGTGCGGTGTCAGCGCCGGTCCTGGTGAAAAAGAAAAAAAATCTAAAAAAAATCGATTTGCTGAAATTCTAAATCGATTTGACCTCTCAACTCGATTCAAGATTCAAATCGATTTTTTCCCCAGCCCTAGCCTGTGTTCTATCAGATACCCGCTACCCATGAGAAAGCCGCTACCAGGCCTACTGCGCATGCGCAGCCAAACTGACGTTGCCTCGCGGCCATCTTGAAGTTTCATTTTAAAAGCAGCGGTGTTCGGTCACATCAGCATACCTGTGAAATCAGCAGGCTTGCCGCTGCTTTTAAAATTCAACATCGAAACAGTGTTATGGACTTCTAAATACTACATTTCACTATATAAGCTGAGTTTACTGTTAAAAATAACTGTGAAAAACAAGACTCCAGTTGGTGTATAAAGATGTTCGCTTAACTTTAGGCTTACTGCGGACGAGTGCAGGGGTACCAAGATGGCCGCAAGGCAACATCACTTCGGCTGCGCTTTGCGCATGCGCAGTAGGCCGGGTAGCGGGTATCTGATAGAACATCTGCATCATCCACAGCCCTGCTCTGTCCTCTCCTTCCTCCCTCCTCTCCCTGCCTGTCTGCTCGTGTCAGTGCCCACCCCCTCCGCTCCTGCTGCTCTCATGTCTAATATAAAATCCTCCCATCCCCTCTGTAATATAACAATATGTGTCCCTGTGTCTGTGTTATATAAAAAATATGCTGATCTGTACCTATATCAGAGCGGCTTCTGGCGATCACGTGACTCCTCGGCTGATGTCATCAGGAGTGCTCGGCCCCGCCTGCTGGAGCTGTCAGCCAGCAGAGGAGAGAGCTGAGGAGTCACGTGATCACCGGGAGACGCTCTGATATAGGTACAGATTAGCATATTTTTTTATATAACTTAGGCACAGGGACACATTGTTAAATCACAGGAGGGGATGGGGTGATTTTATAATCGGTGGCTTAACAACCACTTTAACGTGAACTGTTGGGGCTCTTTCACACGGGGGATCCGTATGTCCGTTTTTCATCCTTCCGTTTTCGGATGAAAAACGGACATACATGTATCCCTATGGAGCGTCGGATGTCAGCGGTGACATGTCCGCTGACATCCGACGCCGCTCCGATCCGAAAAGTGTAACGGAGGAAAAACCTACTTTTCCATCCGTTTTCGGATCGGATCGGGTGACGACGGACACTACGGTCCGTCATCATCCGATCCCCCATAGGGGAGAGCGGCGCTCTGACAGGTCCGTAGCTGCACAGCGTGCAGCGATGGACCTGTCATCTTTCTGCTCAGCGGGGATCGGCGGAGCGATCCCCGCTGAGCCAGCGGGTGTTCACGGGGCGGATCATCACTGATCTGCCCCGTGTGAAAGAGCCCTTAGACAGAAAAATTTGGTTTGTTGCAGGCTGGCTGGTAAGTTGAGCAGAGAATTTCTTTGTTTTTTTTTTTTATACCATTTATTTTATTTATTTGACTGATTGATTGTAGTGAAAGCTTTTGAACCATTCTGGCCTCTTCTATCAAAAGAAACCTGTCTGAAAAAGAGGCCAGCGTGCTTGGAAATCTTGCAATACAATATAGTTAGCCAATAAATGGTATCACTGTAAACCTCTCTCAATTTCCTCATCGCCCAATTATTTCACCAAGTTTACACTCTAGCTACAAGTAGGGCTGTCACTAGACACACAACAATCACATCCAACAACTTCATAACCAGTGTTTTCAGTTGAGCATATAGTGACACTGCAGGGGAGAGCAGACAGAAGGCGGGGAATCATTGGTATTTAGGGACAGAACAATGCAGGATCAGGGGGGTGGAGGGAAGTGCAAACCAGGGAATAGACAGCTTGATAATAAAGGATGACCTG
Organism: Aquarana catesbeiana; assembly: GCF_042186555.1. Classification (NCBI taxonomy): domain Eukaryota; kingdom Metazoa; phylum Chordata; class Amphibia; order Anura; family Ranidae; genus Aquarana; species Aquarana catesbeiana. The sequence continues at coordinate 630,221,304 of NC_133327.1, forward strand.
CTGATAATTGAGGACTGACAGTGGCATACCACATGGATAGGTCTGCTTTTTCTCTGGAGGATGCTGTCAGATGGTGCTGCTGGCATTGATAACACTAGAGGTTCCCCTGTGTGCTTCAAAGAATGTCTACAAATATGTGCCCTAATATTATAACATATAGAAGAAATATATATGAGAGTTTTAAAAGTGTAGTTTTTTATAATTCTCAAAACTACACTCAAGACGGTTTTCAATAAGGCCTTTCCATGTTTAACCCTTTCATGACTAAGCCTATTTTTGACATTTGGTGTTTACAAGTTAAAATCCGTATTTTTAGCTAGAAAATTACTTAGAACCCCCAAACATTATATATATATATATATATATATATATATATATATATATATATATATATATATATATATATATATATATTTTTAGCAGAGAATCTAGAGAATAAAATGGCGATTGTTGTAATATTTTATATCACACGGTATTTGTGCAGCAGTGTTTTAAACGCAACTTTTTGGGAAAAGGGACACATTCATGAATTTTAAAAAAAGACAAACAGTAAAGTTAGCCCAATTTTTTTGTATAATGTGAATGATGATGTTACACCGAGTAAATAAATACCAAGCATGTCACGCTTTATAATTGCACGCACTCGTGGAATGGCGACAAACTACGGTACCTAAAAATCTCCATAGGTTACGGTTACCAGATTAGAGTTACAGAGGAGGTCTAGTGCTAGAATTATTGCTCTCGCTCTGACAATCGCGACGATACCTCACATGTGTGATTTGAACACCATTTACATATGCGGGCGCAACTTCCGTATGCGTTTTCTTTGCTGCACGAGCTCGTGGGGACGAGGGCGCTTTAAAAATGTTTTTTTTATTTATTTTTATATTAATAAATTGTGTTTAAAAAAAAAATGTGATGACTTTTATTGCTGTCACAAGGAATGTAAACACTCCTTGTGACAGTAATAGGTGGTGACAGGTACTCTTTATGGAGTATCTTTTAGACCCCCGATCCCTCCTTTGCACTTCAAAGTATTCAGATTGCCGTTTTCGGCAAATCTGAATACTGTATATTTTATTAAAAACTGGCACCATTGGCAGCCTAGCAAACGGGAAGTGACGTTGTGACGTTGCTTCCATGTTTACAATTGGGAGGCTTCGTTCCAGTGTGTCCCTAGCCGCCGGATTGGTGATCGGGCCTCCCGGAGGCCAGGCACTGATGTTGGACGAGAAGGCCAGGCTCGCAATGTCTGCCCTAATTCATCCCAAAGGTGACGTCATTGCTGGCATGACCATTCATATCGCCGAAGCCCACAAACCCAGAAGGAAGTGAGTGAAAATGGAAGCCCCTTCAGCGGTGACAGCACACCACTGGAGGGCTTCCTTTTCAGGCAAGTCTGTCACAATGTGCTAGCATGCAATGCATACTAGCACATTGTAACTTAAAGGGCTGTTCCAGCTTGAGGAAAAAAAAAATTAAAAGTCAGCAGCTACAAATACTGCAGCTGCTGACTTTTATTATAAGGACACTTACCTGTCCAAGTTCACGATGTCGGCACCCAAGCCCAAGTCGGCTCTCGGGTGCTGCTGCCGCCGCCATTCGTGTTGAGGGAAAGCGTACTGCGCTTACTAACTGGCCCGGCGGCAGAGGAAGGAGGAGGGGTGGCCAAACTTCCAAGAGAGGGCGCCACAGCGCAAGTCTCCTGGAAGTGGGGATGGGTACCTGTCAAAAACAGGTACCCGTTCCCCCCTCCCCCCTGAAAGGTGCCAAATGTGGCTCCGAGGGGAGGGAGAAAACAGATCAGCGGAGCTTCCACTTTTGGGTGGAAACCCGCTTTAAAGTGGGGCTCCAGGCTCTTTCAGTGAAAAATTTAAGTCAGCAGCTACAAATACTGGATCTGCTGACTTTTAATATTAGGACACTTAGCTGTACAGGTGTCTGCACTTGAGCCGATTTTTCAATCAGCTCTCGGATGCTGCCGCCACCATCTCAGCCAAGGGAAACTGGCAGATGCAGGTTCCCTACTGCACATGCGCAAAGCGTGTTTCGCTTTGTGAATGGCCCGGATGCGGGAGAAGGGGGCCCAACTTCCGTCCGAGTTTGCCGCGGCAAAGCCAGACAAAAGTGGAAGCGGGTACCTGTCAAAACCAGGTATCTGCTCCTCCTCCCCCCCGAAAGGTGCCAAATGTGGCAGCGGAAGGGGGGGGGGGGGACAAGCGGAACTTTCCCTTTTGGGTGAACCTCCACTTTAAACTGCCTGATGCATTTTACTACCACTTTAAGACCAGGACTTCTTCTGACACTTGTTGTTTACAAGATAAAAATCTGTATTTTTTACTTAAAAATTACTTGGAACCCCCAAACATATAGTTACATAGTAGGTGAAAAGAGTCCAACCTATGTGTGTGATAAGTCAGTATTACATTGTATATCCCTGTATGTTGCGGTCGTTCAGGTGCTTATCTATTAATAGTTTTTTGAAACTATCGATGCCCCCCGCTGAGACCACCGCCTGTGGAAGGGAATTCCACATCCTTGCTGTTCTTACAGTAAAGAACCCTCTACGTAGTTTATGGTTAAACCTCTTTTCTTCTAATCTTAATGAGTGGCCACGAGTCTTATTAAACTCCCTTCTGCGAAAAAGTTTTATCCCTATTGTGGGGTCACCAGTACGGTATTTGTATATTGAAATCATATCCCCTCTCAAGTGTCTCTTCTCCAGAGAGAATAAGTTCAGTGCTCGCAACCTTTCTTCATAACTAATATCCTCCAGACCCTTTATTAACTTTGAAGCCCTTCTTTGTACTCGCTCCATTTCCAGTACATCCTTCCTGAGGACTGGTGCCCAGAACTGGACAGCATACTCCTCATTTGCCATGTAGTTGCCCACCCCGTTAATTTGTTCAGATCTACTTGCACATCCTGCGGAGAAGTTATTGCCCTGCTTAGCTTAGTATCGTCTGCAAATACAGAGATTGAACTGTTTTCCCCATCCTCCAGGTCGTTTATGAACAAATTATATAGGATTGGTCCCAGCACAGAAATGATATATAATTTTTTTTTTTTTTTTTTTTGCACATTAAAATGGTGGTCTTTGCAATTTTTTATGTCACACAGTATTTGCGCAGTGGATTTTTGAATGCAATTTTATAGGAAAAAATACACTTTAATGAATTTTAATGCGAAAAAAAAATATATAAAAATATAAAACCCAAATTGTTGGGTAAAATATAAAAGTAAATAGATACCTAACATGACACGCTTTAAAATTGCGCACGCTTGAGGAATGGCGCCATACAACCTTATTTTATATATCGCTCCAGAGGAGGGACAGGGTTCTAATTTCATGGAAGGTTCAATCACCATAGAACATTGCCATAACTGCAGCTGCTGGGGAACTACAAGTAGCAGGGTGACCTGTCATGTTTGCAAGATATAAACATCTGTATAGCAAACTGGCTTCCAGGCTCCTGGCAGCCATGACAGCAGCAGCCCCGCCACTATACACTCCCTACAGAGGAGGAAGAAGACAGCACCTGATCCGTGCAGGAAGATCACAGAAGCCGTGTGTTTCCCGGCTGGAGACACCACACAGCGAGACAGAGAGCAGGACGCCGCCATGACACCGCTCCGGCTTCAGTCCACACACTACGCATGCGCCCTACCAGGACCTATCACGCGACAATCGATACACCCTGCCATGGCCTCTCCTGCTTCAGTCCACACACTGCGCATGTGCCCTGCCAGGACATGTGCGGCTTCAATCTATACAGAGCGTATGCGCCCTGTCAGGACGCCTCCTGCGGTAATACACTGCGCATGCTTAATGTAGTGCCTTGACACTGGTCGTGAGAGGTTGCAGGGAGAGAAAAGTGATAGCAAACGAATTATGGAGGTTTTCCTGGTCTCTTGTATGAGGAAATCAGCACTGAACTTAGGTTCACATATCTGCTTTCTGTACAGGCTGCGTTAGCGCGGTCCGTGCCTGCATTTCTGCAAAAAAAAGGTGCCTGCGTCTTTTCCAAAATGCAGCCGCGGGGAAAGTGCATGGTCTTTTTGACCATGTGATTTCCCTGCGCTTCCCACACACGCACTGCGATTTCACATGCGTCGGGGTGCCATTCAGAATAAATGCGTTTCCACAGAGCAGTGCCCGCAGTCACTCGCAGAGATGTGAATGTAGGGTGATGGGGAAATGATGGTATTGTTTGTGTTGGCCTTCTGGATTTCACTTCTGAAAATGGGTCAAAGCAGGTTCAGAACCGGCTAAAAATAACCAAAATGGCTCTCAGTAGTCACCTAAGAAAAAGTCCTCATGTGCAGTGGGATTTTAGCCTGGTACGTAAGACCCTGGCATTTTGCTGCGGGCACACTGTCCAGCCTTGCTGCTAACATCCTGTAAAACTCAGTGAGGACCAGTTCACTCCAGAACATGCTACTGGAAACGCACATTCCGTGTTCAAAATGCACTGTCACCAGGTCGCATGCTACTGCGGTACCATGCGATACCGCAGTACCATGCGATTTTGTGTGGCCATTTTTTTCGTTTAGTGCATGCTCTACTTTTTGTGTGATTTACCATCCATTCAAATGAATTGGATGCAAAATCGCATTGCAGGGGAACACACAGGAACGCACACCCTGTTCGTGTGCGGCTCTGAGGTGAACCAGTCCTGAAAGGTGTGTAAGTACAGCAGTGGTACATCACAGTACAAAAATGGGTATATGAGGCAATTTTTAAATTTTTCACACGTGTTAAAATCAGTGTTTCTTTGGCTAGAAAATAACTTAGAACCCCCAAACGATATATATTTTCTGAAAGCAGAGAATAAAATGGTGACTTTGGAATTTTTTTATGCCACATTAGATTTGCATAGCCGTTCTTGAAACACAAATTTTCATGACCACTCTCATGCAGTCTTGGCAATTCTCACACCTGTCTTGGATAGGCCGTATCAATTCGGTAAAAATTACGATCTTACCTAAGCTTCTATATTGTTGCCGTACCCTACCTGTGCGAGTCCCTCCACACTTCCTCCGCCTGCTCCAAAGCAGGATCTTAGGCTTTATCTGGGGTAATAAACGCACTATAATCTCTAGGACCACTCTCTTTATACATAGATTACAGGGGACCTGGGGGTTTTCCATATCTCCAAATATTATCTGGTTGCCCAAATCTCCCAACTGTCTCTGCTCCACGCCTCCTCTGATGTTTCATCTTGGACAGTGGCGGCCCGTCCATAGGGGGTGCCTGGGCGCCGCCCCCCCCCCCTCCAAAAAAAAAAAAAGTAAAACAAAATTTTTTTTAAAGCTGGCCCTTTAAAAAAAAAAATACAAAAAACGGTCCTTAAGTGCATTGTGTTTGTACGCCGGACACAGTGCACTTATGGGAAGCGCCACATCAATGCAATCACGAGATTGCAGACATGGTGCTGCATTTGCGGGCGTTTAGCCTGCCTTGCGTCGCTTTTTGAAGCGCCAAGTAGCTTCCGCTTCCGCGCTAGTATCTATTACTATTGCTGGGCGGTTTGATTGACATCTGAGTATGATGTCACTTCCTGTTTCTCTCTCAAGAGGAAACAGGAAGTATGAGAAGAACGGAGCTCTCCACAGGAGACACCGCTGGAGAGGACAACACATAGCAAGGTAAGTAACGGATGGAGGGGGGTTTGGTGGTGACACATACTGCTGCAATTTAGGGACACTGCTGCAATTTGGGGACACATACTGCTGCAATTTGGTGACACTGCTGCAATTTGGGGACACATACTGCTGCAATTTGGGGACACATACTGCTGCAATTTGGGGACACATACTGCTGCAATTTGGTGACACATGCTGCTGCAATTTGGTGACACTGCTGCAATTTGGTGACACATACTGCTGCAAATTGGTGACACTGCTGCAATTTGGGGACACATACTGCTGCAATTTGGTGACACTGCTGCAATTTGGGGACACATGCTGCTGCAATTTGGTGACACTGCTGCAATTTGGTGACACATACTGCTGCAAATTGGTGACACTGCTGCAATTTGGGGACACATACTGCTGCAATTTGGTGACACTGCTGCAATTTGGTGACACATGCTGCTGCAATTTGGTGACACATGCTTCTGCAATTTGGTGACACATGCTGCTACAATTTGGTGGTGACACATGCTGCTGCAATTTGGTGGTGACATATGCTGCTGCAATTTGGTGGTGACACAGGCTGCTGCAATTTGGTGACACATACTGCTGCAATTTGGTGACACATGCTGCTGCAATTTGGTGACACATACTGCTGCAATTTGGTGACACATGCTGCTGCAATTTGGTGACAAATGCTGCTGCAATTTGGTGGTGACACGTGCTGCTGCAATTTGGTGGTGACATATGCTGCTGCAATTTGGTGGTGACACAGGCTGCTGCAATTTGGTGACACAGGCTACTGCAATTTGGTGGTGACACATGCTGCTGCAATTTGGTGACACAGGCTGCTGCAATTTGGTGGTGACACATGCTGCATGTAAGGAGGGACTCCTCTGGGGGCACCTGATGTAAGGAGGTGCTCCGCTAGTGACATGCTCGGGGCTCCCACTGATTCTGCATTATGGTGAGTTGAATGATTTCATTTTATATTACAATGTAATAATAGAAATAATGCGCTTCAATCATCCTGACACCATAACAACCATGGTGCCGGGATGATTGAAGTGCTAACACCAGGTGTTTGGAGTATCTTTATCTGCTGATTGTTAAACTTTCTAGAATACACATATTTCTATTGTTGTGTAGGATCTGGGCCTGCTGTCCCTCCATCCCTCTCTCCCTCTCCCTCCATCCCTCGTTCAACTCAGACACTAACCACACCACCTTAGAGCCACGTCAACTATTTAGCTGAAACCACGCCCATTTTCACCAAGTGGGAGGGGTCAAAAAGGAAGGGTGGGGCCTGGAGCCCCCCCCCATCCTAAAACTTCACCAGCCGCCACTGATCTTGGAGCTTCCTGATTGTGCCCCTCTTTCTATACAGGCACTTCTATGGCCTATGTTACTTCAGAATTCTGAAGTAACATATGAATAAGGAGCTGGATTATCCTTGGGCGAGGAAGCCGTGCTGATGTCCCCTTCCCCACCATGTGTTGATGACATCTGACAAGACACATCTTTCAGAACCAGTGGTTACTAAGCCTTTTTGACTTGTTTGGCGTACGCCATTACAGGTCAACTAGTTCCGGTAAGCCTCCTCTACTTCTGGTGTTGGCCCCGGGACTGATGTACAATCCATACACACTTGTGGTCTTCTTTCTACCTATTCGTCAGATCTGGTGCAATCATCCATCTGTGAATTTGGGAGTTTTTTCCACCATCTGACCACTCATCACCCCCATAGAACTATGCTGATGTTTTCTTCACTATTTTTTCTACACAATATGGACAGTTACTATTTATGATTTTACTTTGTTTGATGTTTGTTTTATGTAACCAGTATTGGTTTCTTACCACTGGCACATTTGATCACTAACCTTTATTATTGCTCATCTTAATTTTTAATTTTTCATGCGATTAACACGGTTTAATTATTTGTCATTTATCCATATCATGGTCATACATGTTTTGGTAGCAATCACTATTTTTGTACGCACATACGTATTGCGATACACACGTTTGTAAATGTGAATTATAGCGCTACACTTTTATTATTATTTTTATATATTACTTACCTTTAGTCTATAGGTGTGTTGGCTGCTATTTTTTTCCCTTTTTTTCAGTTTAAACACAGCGCTGTACTTTATTCTTTAAAAATGGGAAAATGACCTACAGCATACTTTCACTGACGTGCAAAAACAAAACATCCTCAGATTCTCTCTAAAATCGCCCATCTGCACAAGAATATGAACTATAAGATCCTAACAAGGTGGTATTATACACCTCAGTTACTACACAGACTCTTCCCTACCACAACAGATAAATGCTGGATATGCCAAACAGACAAGGGGACACTCCTCTATATCTTCTGGTCCAGCCCACTACTAGTATGCCCCGTACACACGGTCGGACATTGATCGGACATTCCGACAACAAAATCCTAGGATTTTTTCCGACGGATGTTGGCTCAAACTTGTTTTGCGTACACACGGTCGCACAAAGTTGTCGGAATTTCCGATCGCCAACAACGCGGTGACATCAACCACGTCCGACGAGACTAGAAAAGGCCAGTTCAGAACCAAGCGCGGCACCCTTTGGGCTCCTTTTGCTAATCTCGTGTTAGTAAAAGTTTGGTGAGAGACGATTCGCGCTTTTTCAGACTTGTGGCTTTCAGATAGTTTTCTGCGGTTCAGTTTGTGCTTGTGGGTTTGTATCTGCTCTTTAGTGCGTGCAGCAAGCTCCGTGTGACTTAGTCATTGTGTTCTTGTTCGTTCGTTACTGTTTTTCAGGTCGCTCTTCACAGGCCTTGCTGTTCTTCAGTGCGTTCTGTTACTTTGTTCTGAGCAGCCGACCGTTTTCTAGCCATGTTGCGTATACGTACTCCTCGTAGAGTCCGTGCTGTGCGGGGGCTTGGTATTGGGGTCCTGACCTTGACACAAGTCCATGAACAGGGTGGGGAGGAGTTCATGGACCAAGAATTGGTTGCTTCAGCGTGACCAGTTCTGTCATATGCCTTTGCTCCGTGAGATCTGTGAGAATAATCCTGACGATTTCAGGAACTTTCTCAGGATGACGGACCCCGTATTTCACCGTTTGTTGGCTTCGCTGACCCCCTATATCAGCAGGCAGGATACCTGCATGAGGCAAGCCATCACTCCGGAGCAGAGGCTCGTCGCTACCCTGCGGTACTTGGCGACAGGGAGAAGCCTGCAGGACCTCAAGTTCTCGACAGGCATCTCCCCCCAGGCTCTGGGTATCATTATCCCAGAGACCTGTTCTGCCATCATCCAGGTCCTGCAGAAGGAGTATATGAAGGTAAGTTTTTTTTATCCTTTAATATCACATTTTATTGTATTGAATGTTTGCTAATATATTGTATTTCTTTCCTCATTCCCTAATTACCATGATTGTAATATGCTGTTAATGTCCCCTTTGTCCTCATGCATGCTGGATTTTTATGTCATTATTTTTTTAGTCCTTCATACATATTTGCCTTCACTTACCTCCCCAGCATGCTCTCCTGCCCTATATTCACCTCATGTAGTCACTTTACAATGTATTTTATCAGCTCCATAGTAGTGCTTTACCCCAAACATCCCCTTAAATGTTTAGAAATGATTTGTTTTTGATTTGTGTTTAGTGATTTGTGCTTTAAATTCAGGCAGAGTGCCAGAGACTTTTTTTGTGGTGTCCCCAAATCAGTTTTATTAACCCTCCCTCCCCCCAACTGCTAAGTCAGCTGATCCCAATTCTCTATCTATCCTCAATCATCTATCTGCTGACTTTGCCAAACCCATACACACTATACCCACCTCTTTTGTGGTCAGATGTATGGATGAATTCCCCAAAGCATGTAGTGCAAGGGCCTGCCTGAATACTTTCAAATGGTACTGTTTAAAGTTTTTGTATCCTATTATTATTTTGATAGGTAATAGCAGAATGTCCAAATGTGCTCAAATGTGTACAGTGTGTATTTATTTATATCTTTGTATTCTGACACTTCTTACCTGTCCAGTGGGCTGCCAATAGTGTAACCACTTGACGACCGCCTCACGCCGATGTACGTCGGCAAGGCGGCACGGACAGGCAAAATCACGTACAGGGTACGTGATTTGCCTTCCGCGGGTGGGGGGTCCGATCGGACCCCCCCCGCCGCCCGAGGCGGTCCCGTTCTGTCCCCCGGCGATCAGAGACGAGGGGGAGGCCATCCGTTCGTGGCCCCCCCCTCGCGATCGCCGCCGGCCAATGGGAACACTCCTTTGCTGCTGTATGCTAAACAGCAGCAAAGGAAGTGATGTAATCTCCCCTCGGGTCGGTAGTTTCCGTTCCGGCCCGAGGAGAGAAGACATGTGAGTGAGTGCACCAACACACACACACACAGTAGAACATGCCAGGCACACATTACACCCCGATCCCCCCCCCGATCGCCCCCCGATCCCCCCCCAATCACCCCCCCCCCTGTCACAAACTGACACCAGCAGTTTTTTTTTTTTTTTTCTGATTACTGCTGTGTCAGTTTGTGACAGTTACTGTGTTAGCACAGTTACTGTTACCCCCCTGTAGGTCTAGGGTACCCCCCTAACCCCCCCTAATAAAGTTTTAACCCCTTGATCACCCCCTGTCACCAGTGTCGCTAAGCGATCATTTTTCTGATCGCTGTATTAGTGTCGCTGGTGACGCTAGTTAGTGAGGTAAATATTTAGGTTCGCCGTCAGCGTTTTATAGCGTCAGGGACCCCCATATACTATCTAATAAATGTTTTAACCCCTTGATTGCCCCCTAGTTAACCCTTTCACCACTGATCACTGTATAACCGTTACGGTTGACGCTGGTTAGTTTGTTTTTTTTTTTATAGTGTCAGGGCACCCGCCGTTTATTACCGAATAAAGGTTTAGCCCCCCGATCGCCCGGCGGTGATATGCGTCGCCCCAGGCAGCGTCAGATTAGCGCCAGTACCGCTAACACCCACGCACACAGCATGCGCCTCCCTTAGTGGTATAGTATCTGATCGGATCAATATCTGATCCGATCAGATCTATACTAGCGTCCCCAGCAGTTTAGGGTTCCCAAAAACGCAGTGTTAGCGGGATCAGCCCAGATACCTGCTAGCACCTGCGTTTTGCCCCTCCGCCCAGCCCACCCAAGTGCAGTATCGATCGATCACTGTCACTTACAAGGCACTAAACGCATAACTGCAGCGTTCGCAGAGTCAGGCCTGATCCCCGCGATTGCTAACAGTTTTTTTGGTAGCATTTTGGTGAACTGGCAAGCACCAGCCCCAGGCAGCGTCAGGTTAGCGCCAGTACCGCTAACACCCACGCACGCACCGTACACCTCCCTTAGTGGTATAGTATCTGAACGGATCAATATCTGATCCGATCAGATCTATACTAGCGTCACCAGCAGTTTAGGGTTCCCAAAAACGCAGTGTTAGTGGGATCAGCCCAGATACCTGCTAGCACCTGCGTTTTGCCCCTCCGCCCGGCCCAGCCCAGCGCACCCAAGTGCAGTATCGATCGATCACTGTCACTTACAGAACACTAAACGCATAACTGCAGCGTTCGCAGAGTCAGGTCTGATCCCTGCGATCGCTAACAGTTTTTTTTGTAGCGTTTTGGTGAACTGGCAAGCACCAGCCCCAGGCAGCGTCAGGTTAGCGCCAGTACCGCTAACACCCACGCACGCACCGTACACCTCCCTTAGTGGTATAGTATCTGATCGCATCAATATCTGATCCGATCAGATCTATACTAGCGTCACCAGCAGTTTAGGGTTCCCAAAAACGCAGTGTTAGCGGGATCAGCCCAGATACCTGCTAGCACCTGCGTTTTGCCCCTCCGCCCGGCCCAGCCCACCCAAGTGCAGTATCGATCGATCACTGTCACTTACAAAACACTAAACGCATAACTGCAGCGTTCGCAGAGTCAGGCCTGATCCCTGCGATCGCTAACAGTTTTTTGGTAGCGTTTTGAGGAACTGGCAAGCGCCAGCGGCCTAGTACACCCCGGTCGTAGTCAAACCAGCACTGCAGTAACACGTGGTGACGTGGCGAGTCCCATAAGTGCAGTTTAAGCTGGTGAGGTGGCAAGCACAAGTAATGTCCCGCTGCCACCAAAAAGACAAACACAGGCCCGTCGTGCCCATAATGCCCTTCCTGCTGCATTCGCCAATCCTAATTGGGAACCCACCACTTCTGCAGCGCCCGTACTTCCCCCATTCACATCCCCAACCAAATGCAGTCGGCTGCATGAGAGGCATTTTCTTTATGTCCTCCCGAGTACCCCTACCCAACGAACCCCCCCCCAAAAAAGATGTTGTGTCTGCAGCAAGCGCGGATATAGGCGTGACACCCGCTATTATTGTCCCTCCTGTCCTGACAATCCTGGTCTTTGCATTGGTGAATGTTTTGAACGCTACCATACACTAGTTGAGTATTAGCGTAGAGTACAGCATTGCACAGACTAGGCACACTTTCACAGGGTCTCCCAAGATGCCATCGCATTTTGAGAGACCCGAACCTGGAACCGGTTACCGTTATAAAAGTTAGTTACAAAAAAAGTGTAAAAAAAAAAAAAATATGAAATAAAAAAAAAATAGTTGTCGTTTTATTGTTCTCTCTCTCTCTATTCTCTCTCTCTATTGTTCTGCTCTTTTTTACTGTATTCTATTCTGCAATGTTTTATTGTTATTGTTATTGTTATTATGTTTTATCATGTTTGTTTTTCAGGTGTGTAATTATTTATACTTTACTGTTTACTGTGCTTTATTGTTAACCATTTTTTTGTCTTCAGGTACGCCATTCACGACTTTGAGTGGTTATACCAGAATGATGCTTGCAGGTTTAGGTATCATCTTGGTATCATTCTTTTCAGCCAGCGGTCGGCTTTCATGTAAAAGCAATCCTAGCAGCTAATTAGCCTCTAGACTGCCTTTACAAGCCGTGGGAGGGAATGCCCCCCCCACCCCCACCGTCTTCCGTGTTTTTCTCTGGCTCTCCTGTCTCAACAGGGAACCTGAGAATGCAGCCGGTGATTCAGCCAGCTGACCATAGAGCTGATCAGAGACCAGAGTGGCTCCAAACATCTCTATGGCCTAAGAAACCGGAAGCTACGAGTATTTCATGACTTAGATTTCGCCGGATGTAAATAGCGCCATTGGGAAATTGGGGAAGCATTTTATCACACCGATCTTGGTGTGGTCAGATGCTTTGAGGGCAGAGGAGAGATCTAGGGTCTAATAGACCACAATTTTTTCAAAAAAGAGTACCTGTCACTACCTATTGCTATCATAGGGGATATTTACATTCCCCGAGATAACAATAAAAATGATTAAAAAAAAAAATATGAAAGGAACAGTTTAAAAGTAAGATTAAAAAAGCAAAAAAATAATAAAGAAAAAAAAAAAAAAAAAAAAAAGCACCCCTGTCGCCCCCTGCTCTCGCGCTAAGGCGAACGCAAGCGGCGGTCTGGCGTCATATGTAAACAGCAATTGCACCATGCCTGTGAGGTATCACCGCGAAGGCCAGATCGAGTGCAGTAATTTTTCCAGTAGACCTCCTCTGTAAATCTAAAGTGGTAACCTGTAAAGGCTTTTGAAGGCTTTTAAACATGTATTTATTTTGTTGCCACTGCACGTTTGTGCGCAATTTTAAAGCATGTCATGTTTGGTATCCATGTACTCGGCCTAAGATCATCTTTTTTATTTCATCAAACATTTGGGCAATATAGTGTGTTTTAGTGCATTAAAATTTAAAAAAGTGTGTTTTTTCCCCAAAAAATGCGTTTGAAAAATCGCTGCGCAATTACTGTGTGAAAAAAAAAATGAAACACCCACCATTTTAATCTGTAGGGCATTTGCTTTAAAAAAATATATAATGTTTGGGGGTTCAAAGTAATTTTTTTGCAAAAAAAAAAAACTTTTTCATGTAAACAATAAGTGTCAGAAAGGGCTTTGTCTTCAAGTGGTTAGAAGAGTGAGTGATGTGTGACATAAGCTTCTAAATGTTGTGCATAAAATGCCAGGACAGTTCAAAACCCCCCCAAATGACCCCATTTTGGAAAGTAGACACCCCAAGCTATTTGCTGAGAGGCATGTCGAGTCCATGGAATATTTTATATTGCGACACAAGTTGCGGGAAAGAGACAAATTTTTTTTTTTTTTTTTTTTTTTTTGCACAAAGTTGTCACTAAATGATATATTGCTCAAACATGCCATGGGAATATGTGAAATTACACCCCAAAATACATTCTGCTGCTTCTCCTGAGTACGGGGATACCACATGTGTGAGACTTTTTGGGAGCCTAGCCGCGTACGGGACCCCGAAAACCAAGCACCGCCTTCAGGCTTTCTAAGGGCGTGAATTTTTGATTTCACTCTTCACTGCCTATCACAGTTTCGGAGGCCATGGAATGCCCAGGTGGCACAAAACCCCCCCCAAATGACCCCATTTTGGAAAGTAGACACCCCAAGCTATTTGCTGAGAGGTATAGTGAGTATTTTGCAGACCTCACTTTTTGTCACAAAGTTTTGAAAATTGAAAAAAGAAAAAAAGAAATGTTTTTTCTTGTCTTTCTTCATTTTCAAAAACAAATGAGAGCTGCAAAATACTCACCATGCCTCTCAGCAAATAGCTTGGGGTGTCTACTTTCCAAAATGGGGTCATTTGGGGGGGTTTTATGCCACCTGGGCATTCCATGGCCTCCGAAACTGTGATAGGCAGTAAAGAGTGAAATCAAAAATTTTCACCCTTAGAAATCCTGAAGGCAGTGATTGGTTTTCGGGGTCCCGTACGCGGCTAGGCTCCCAAAAAGTCCCACACATGTGGTATCCCCATACTCAGGAGAAGCAGCTAAATGTATTTTGGGGTGCAATTCCACATATGCCCATGGCCTGTGTGAGCAATATATCATTTAGTGACAACTTTATGAAAAAAAAAAAAAAAAAAAGTGTCACTTTCCCGCAACTTGTGTCAAAATATAAAATATTCCATGGACTCAATATGCCTCTCAGCAAATAGCTTGGGGTGTCTACTTTCCAAAATGGGGTCATTTTGGGGGGTTTTGTGCCACCTGGGCATTCCATGGCCTCCGAAACTGTGATAGGCAGTGAAGAGTGAAAGCAAAAATTTACACCCTTAGAAATCCTGAAGGCGGTGATTGGTTTTCGGGGCCCCGTACGCGGCTAGGCTCCCAAAAAGTCCCACACATGTGGTATCCCCGTACTCAGGAGAAGCAGCTGAATGTATTTTGGGGTGCAATTCCACATAGGCCCATGGCCTGTGTGAGCAATATATCATTTAGTGACAACTTTTTGTAAATATTTTTTTTTTTTTTTTTTTTTTTCATTTTTCAATCACTTGGGACAAAAAAAATAAATATTCAATGGGTTCAACATGCCTCTCAGCAATTTCCTTGGGGTGTCTACTTTCCAAAATGGGGTCATTTGTGGGGGTTTTGTACTGCCCTGCCATTTTAGCACCTCAAGAAATGACATAGGCAGTCATAAACTAAAAGCTGTGTAAATTCCAGAAAATGTACCCTAGTTTGTAGACGCTATAACTTTTGCGCAAACCAATAAATATACGCTTATTGACATTTTTTTTACCAAAGACATGTGGCCGAATACATTTTGGCCTAAATGTATGACTAAAATTTAGTTTATTGGATTTTTTTTATAACAAAAAGTAGAAAATATCATTTTTTTTCAAAATTTTCGGTCTTTTTCCGTTTATAGCGCAAAAAATAAAAACCGCAGAGGTGATCAAATACCATCAAAAGAAAGCTCTATTTGTGGGAAGAAAAGGACGCAAATTTCGTTTGGGTACAGCATTGCATGACCGCGCAATTAGCAGTTAAAGCGACGCAGTGCCAAATTGGAAAAAGACCTCTGGTCCTTAGGCAGCATAATGGTCCGGGGCTCAAGTGGGTAACTAAGGAGGGGCTGTTCCAAGTTAGAAATGGCCCATGAGAGGGGGTGGGAGGGGGAATATGATAGGTGTACCTTATACTTTGGTGTTGTAAAATTCCCCTTAATAAATGTTATCTGGATGTTGGCCAAGAATGTTTGTGTCTAATCTGCTTTCCATGTTTATGTGCAAAAATACTAAGTTGGTTTTGTTTTCCTCAACAGTTTCCTTCAACGCCACAGGAATGGCAGACTGTGGCCTCCCACTTTGCCCAGCGGTGGGACTTTCCTAACTGCGGAGGGGCAATTGATGGGAAACACGTCCACATCGTCCCACCCCCCAACTCGGGGTCGTACTATTATAATTACAAGGGGTTCAATAGTATTGTGATGTTGGCGGTGGTGTCGGCTAATTACGAGTTCCTGTATGTGGACGTGGGGAAGAATGGCCGGATGTCCCATGGTGGAGTCATCGCCCAGACGGAGTTTTACAGGCGTCTCCAGAATGGCAGCTTGGACTTGCCACCTCCAGAAGACAATGTGGAAGGACTCCCATTCGTCTTCGTTGCGGATGAAGCCTTTGCGCTGGGGGACCATCTTATGCGGCCATTCCCGATAAGGGCCCTCACCCCGGAACAGAGGGTTTTTAATTACCGGCTGGCCAGAGCCAGAAGAGTGGTGGAGAACACATTTGGAATCATGGCCAGCCGGTTCCGCCTATTTCTGACACCCATCCATAATCATATAATCCTGGCGTGCTGTGTTCTACATAACTTTTTATGCCAGCATTCTGCCAACTGTGCTGGCTCAGTTGGGCCTGAGGCCGGAATTCTAAATGAAACAACCCTGACGGCGCTTGAAAGTGGCCGTCCTGGCTTGCCCTCCCTGAGTGCCCGTGATGTCCGGTTAAGATTCCTTGAGTTCTTTGCGGGTAGGGGGCCATCAATATGCCAGACAATTTGTGAAGCCTTTAACAAATAAAACAAAACAAAAAATCTTTGGTGACATTTACTGCTTGTGTTTGTTTTAGCTGACCCTGACAGAAATGTGGGTAGTCCTGAAAATGGCGTGATTGTGTAACCTTATCCAAAGCCCTGTTGGGTGTTATTTACTAAAGGCAAAGACACTTTGCACTACAAGTGCATTTGAAACGGCACTGAAACTGCACTTGTAGTGCAAAGAGGATTTGCCCTTAGGAAATAACCCCCATTTTTACAGAAAGCAGCAATTACATCACCACAAAAGTGTTGTAGCGTTGAGACAATAATCCACACATTCTTGATTCACAATCTTTTTAATACCTGCACAATCACATGTGCATTTAGAAAAGGTTTTTTAAAAAAAATAACATGTTTGTTGTATAACATTTTTTGGGGTGGCATCATCAAAAATAGAAATGTCCATTTAAGTTAAACAGGCATGTGTAAAACCAACAAGAAAGACACAAATCTTGAACTTAGAAAGTTCACATTTGGTAGAACTTGAAGGCAATATCAGACATGAGTATTTAGGAACTGTGTTTGATATTGCGTTCAGATGGGGTGAAGTCACCCCAGGAAAAGCTAAATTTGCAAGATGCACACAATTTTGCCAATGTGCTAGCTGCCGTCACGGGGGATCAAGGGACGTGTTTTGGGGGAGAAACCCCTTCCTCTCAGCTACTTTATTATTGAGGAAGGGGTTGAACCCCCAAAACGCGTCCATTGATCTCCCGTGATGGCAGATAGCACACGTTGACACACTGTGTGCATCCTCCAAATTTGGCTTTTCTAAAAATCGCTCAAACATTTTTAAGATTGTGCAAAAATGTTAAACCATAATTAGTATGCTAATAAAAACATACATGTAAAAATATATATATAATGTGCAATCCTTATATATAAAATTCACAAAGTGCATCCACATAAAAGTGCAATCCTTATATAAAATGCTGAAAGTGCATCATGCATGAATATAGACCTAATTAATAAGTGCAAATCCTGTGACAATCAAGTGTTCAAACAAAATACTATCAGTAGATTCAAACTGAAACAAAGAAGTGCAAGAAAACAGTGTCCATGAATTAAGTGTTCATCAAGCTTCTCCTGAAAAGTGTCCAAATCACAACAAGCTGGATGTGCTCTCCCGTGATCCCCCACTTGTGCTTGCGCTCACCTCTATTCGTGTGACACGGTAGTTAAACAGTGTCAAAACACGCATTGGGGCCACTCCTGGGCTCACTCAGGATGCAATGATGTATGTCCAATCCTCACAGGTAAAACATCATTCATAAAAGAGAAAAAGAAAGCTCCATGGTGTAATATAGTAAGGGATTTATTTAAAGTAAAAGAAGTTCCTCCAGGAGGGTACTCACAGTATGCAGGTGCTACAGTGCACCAAACTATACAGGTGTATTTCGTTTAGCAGCGGCTCGTATGGCGTGCGGTGTGGTGTATATTCCTCTCCTTCCCTGCTGACAGCTCCGTCCTACCCCTCCCCGACGCGTATTCGGCACAGGGATCACGTGCCTTCCTCTGGGGCATACTGTGAGTACCCTCCTGGAGGAACTTCTTTTACTTTAAATAAATCCCTTACTATATTACACCATAGAGCTTTCTTTTTCTCTTTTATGAATGATGTTTTACCTGTGAGGATTGGACATACATCATTGCATCCTGAGTGAGCCCAGGAGTGGCCCCAATGCGTGTTTTGACACTGTTTAACTACCGTGTCACACGAATAGAGGTGAGCGCAAGCACAAGTGGGGGATCACGGGAGAGCACATCCAGCTTGTTGTGATTTGGACACTTTTCAGGAGAAGCTTGATGAACACTTAATTCATGGACACTGTTTTCTTGCACTTCTTTGTTTCAGTTTGAATCTACTGATCGTATTTTGTTTGGACACTTGATTGTCACAGGATTTGCACTTATTAATTAGGTCTATATTCATGCATGATGCACTTTCAGCATTTTATATAAGGATTGCACTTTTATGTGGATGCACTTTGTTAATTTTATATATAAGGATTGCACTATATATATATATATATATATATATATATATATATATATATATATATATATATATATATATATATTTTTACATGTATGTTTTTATTAGCATACTAATTATGGTTTAACATTTTTGCACAATTAGTTTATATTTTATACTCAGTTTATATATATTCATATTTTTTTTCAATTCACATTTTTAGCGCGAGCACAATTGATTTTATTTATATTCAAATACACGGAATGAAACGTGGTGAAGTGTTTGCTGCTTTAAATATAGTTGTTTTACTCCTTAGAGGCATTGGTCCACTTGTGGCTCGCAAGAACCCCACCTGTTTATTTTTAAGATTGTAGCACACAAAAAAAACAAAGGGATTTGGAGGGGTTTTAAACTCGCCCCAAAACATCAATGATGTTTTTAGTTTTTTGAATAAGGTTGAGGTTTTCCAATTCTAAATTACACCCCATGATCTCCCCGATTAGGATCTGGGCACTTTCTGATGTGAAAGGATCTGGATCCACAACCTCACGATCACCTAAAAAGAGAGAAACCAAACAAAAACAGGTATCAAAAATATGCCGGCATCCATCTCTTACCTGAGCCTGTGGTCGCAGACACTCACCTGTTGTGGTGACTAGTTCCACCACATCTTCTTCCTCCTCCTGCTCTGCTTGGGTTGGGGGTATTTCCCCTTCTTCCCGAGGTGGGGGTCTCTGTTCTCCTCGGATGAGGGGTGTCCTCCGAGTCTTTTCTCCCCTATGTAAAATGAAAATGGTATATTTAGCACATAGATATTTGATGGCAGAACTATAAATAGGAAACATTGCTTGGAAGTGGGGTACAATTGTCTATTTTGGCCGAGTTCCAAAATGTAGCATTTTCAGTGTCCTTTGTCAAGCTGCAATACTTTTTACCTGTTTGGTACAAGCTTCACAGATGGAGACCCCCCTATAGTATACACTGGAGCACCTGTGTGGGCCCCCTAATAAAAATGGTGTTCTGGGGTCCCACACTAGTGCTCCAGTGTCCAGATGTGAAAATAGCTGCTCAGTGTCCTCTCCTTACACAGAATCTAGTTGCATTTCATTCTAGTAACAAACACATCTACACAACCAAATTAGTTTCATACAAGTAGGGCGTCAAAAATGTGGCCAAATGCATATGGCCAAAACAATGGTGTTTTATAGTCCGAAAGAAAAATGTTTGATACGAACGAATAATGTGCCCATGAACATGAAAGTTGCCATTTTAAAATGTACACTTTTAAGAAAAGCACATGGAGCAGCACGAACGCAATAAACACAAAAAGAATAGGAACACAGCACAACTGCTTACTTTTTTGCAGCACTCTCTGGATCTTTCTGTACTGCTCGTGTTCTAGTAATTTGAGGTCCGACCACCGCTTCCTGAGCTGATCTTTCGATCGTCGTACCCCAAAATTCCGGTGCAGACTTTTGACCACTTTCGCCATGATCTTGGCCTTTCTGATATTGGGGTTGGGGTAAGGTCCATACTTTCCATCATAGTCGGCCTTCTTCAGGATGTCCACCATCTCCAACATCTCCCCAAAGGACATATTTGATGCCTTAAATCTTCTCCTTCTGGATCGGGATGTCTCCAGATCCGGGCTTTTCTCCTCCTCGTTGCTGTAATTAGCACGCACCTGCTGTGTATCCGCCATGTGCTCTCCCCCACTGCACCGAATGAAAAGGGGCGGGGAATAGACTAGAAAGAATGTCAGGGGCGGGCGGAGTTACACGCATGCGCAGTGTGTATAAAGCGTAACACGCGTGCGTATTACGTACGATCTGTGAGCGGAGGAAGGAGCATCGGAGGCACCGATCGTGATAAGGAAGGCAAGATCTAAACTTGGGCCTATACTGCTTCGAAATTGAAGCCTATATTGTAACAAGATTAGGAGAGTTTGGCCTGACCTTAGGGTTTGCCTTGTGTTGTGTCTTGCAGAGAAAATGGATGGCTTCAATGACCACAACTTCCTCCCCCTGTTCATAGACAAGTACAGGGAGCTGCCCTGTCTGTGGCAGGTGAGACATCCCCATTATAATCATAAACAAAAGAGGCAGGCAGCGCTGGAGACACTGCTGGAGTTGGTGAAGCCGGTGGTCCCCACAGCAACCATCCCCTATTTAAATCCAAAATTGGTGGCCTGAGGAGCACTTATCTTAGGGAGCGCAAGAAGGTCACGGATTCCCAAAAGTCCGGAGCTGCAGCAGATGATGTTTATGTCCCCAGGCTGTGGTACTATGAGAGACTGCGATTTCTGTCAGACCACACTGAAGTCAGGGAATCCCTCTCCACTCTTCCTTCCGCTCTTCCTTCCACCCCAGCTGAGGCTTCCGATGTCCAACCTGGGCCTTCCAGCCAGGAAGAAGTGGAGGAGCCCAGCTGGAGTCAGGTATAGCATTCTTCTACAGATTTCTGGTCAATAAAGAAATGATCTTTACTAGATGTTATTATTGATCACTAATTGCTGATTGAAAAAAGTGTTTGACATATCAATAGACAGTAGTGGGCACCCAAAATTGGGACAAGAATGAAAAATGCTGGGCTCAGAATGATAGTCTGTTATATTTGTTCACATTCAATTTGCAACAGTCAGGAGGTGAAAATTGTGTGTGATTGATGACTAAAAAACTAAAACTATGTCCCTTTTTCATACACAGGAAGACCTCAGCCAGGAGGAGGCTGTGGAATGTGGCAGCCAGGATGAGGTGGGGGTTAGTGGCGCCAGGAGGAGGCGGGGCTAAGTGTCAGCCATGAGCAGCCTGGGACCAGTCGAAGCCTGACCGAATCGCAGGTTCCTCCCCTCCGCCTTCCATACAAAAGACCCAGGAAGGGGAGTCACGTTCAGGATTCTGCACTCAGGCTCATTCAGGAGGCTTCTGCGTCCCTCAGAGCCTTACCCACTCCTGAAGAGGCCTTTGCCTGCATGGCTGCCACAAAACTGCAGGGCATGCAGGAGGGTCAACGCCTCATGTGTGAGCAACTTATTTATAAAGTCCTAACTAAGGGGGTGAGTGGCGAAATCACACCCAAGACCGACGTGATTGAGTTGGACCATCCTCCTCCTCCTCCTCCTCCTCCTGCTGCCACAACTCCACCACCAGAGCCACAGCGTGAAAGGAAGCCTGGAAGGAAGACCAGAGAGTGATGGCCCTGGGTTCAGTCTGGTCTGACAAAAGCTGCAGTCTCTTGTATGACCACAGCCTGGGGACACAGATGTCATCTGCTGCTTTCCGGATCTCTGGGACTTCTGGACCAGACTGCACTCCCTTACATATGGACTCCTCAGGCCACCAATTTTGCTTGAAAATAGTTGATGTGTGCCCTGGGGGTCCAAGGCTTCACCCACTTCTGCTGTTTCTCCAGCGTTGCCTCCCTCTTTGTTTAGTTGTGAGCCCTTAATAAATGAAAGACAAACAATCTCCTACAGATTAAATAGAACATATCAATGGTGTTGTGGTAACTTGACACACAAAACACACACAAAAATATTCTGGAGTAAAAATTAAAATACAATAAAACAAAGATCAGCCTTGAAAAAAAGACAAACCAAAAAAAAATAATCTGCCTTAAAACCAAAAAAAAACAAAAACAAAACAAAAATAATGTTGTCAGATGTGACAAATCAAAATATATTGAGGGAATCCCGATAAATAGTAAAGAAATAAGTTTGTGAGAAGTCTGTGTGAATATGAACAGCAAAACTACTTCATTCTTCTCACATTATAAAGAAGAAGAGAGTGCGCTGTATTAAACCATATTTAACATTGCAGCGTGGCGAAAGTGCTGTATCCATTCCGAACGCTAATTTTACCCGACCGAGCTGTTCCGTCTCGGAATTTCCGAGCATGCGTGGCACTTTGTGCGTCGGAACAGGCCACACACGGTCGGAATTGACGCGATCGGATTCTGTTGACGGAAAATTTTATAGTCTGCTCTCAAACTTTGTGTGTCGGAAAATCCGATGGAAAATGTCCGATGGAGCCCACACACGGTCAGAATGTCCGACAACACGCTCCGATCGGACATTTTCCATCGCAAAATCCGACCGTGTGTACGGGGCAGTACACTTTTGGACAACAATAGAGACAGTCATACAAAAATTTACGGATCACACATTTCAGAAAGACCCAGCGTTCTTCCTGCTGCACGCCACCACAATCCCGGCGGAGTCGTACAAGAAATCTATTTTACGACACTTGCTCAATGCTGCAAAATCTTGTATCCAGCTACATGGAAACAAAACACATCCCCATCCATTGGATTGTGGCTGCGTAAAGTAGAGGACATTAAAAAACTAGCACAACGCAAACAAGAAAAACACTCTAAAGCCTGGAGGCTGTGGAACATGTTCATATTTTCTGAAGGGCAGTCCTTATTAAACTCTTAAGGATATCCCGATACTGGCCAAATGAAAAGTGACACCATCACTACATCCATCACTCCTGTTTTGAACAATACCCTCCCCTCTTCCTCCGCTTTCTCTACCTTTCACTTTCTCAACTGCTGGTTCTATCTACAGATATTTTGATACCTTCCTTCCTTTCCACCTTTGCTATTGTGGTCGAGGCACAGACAATCCGACTAAATATGCAGTTCAGTAACTAAGGCAACATCATATATACAAGTATACAGGATCAGGAATGTTTACTGTCAAAATTGTATGAGCACAATAATGTTTTGCCTGCCGTCTGTGACATTTTATGTAGACCACATTGTAGATAGAAATTGGGCCCTTTTCTTGAATGCCAATTTGTATGTTTTATTGCCTATTATGGCCACAGTTGTACTGTACCCTTCCTGCTCCCCCTTTTTGAAAATTCAATAAAAACTTATATTTGTATACAGTAATCAGTGCATTTCTTTATTGTACATCACGGGACACAGAGCCACAGTAATAACTGTATGGGTTATATGGCACCTTCAGGTGATTGACACTGGCACACCCTAAACAGGAAGTTCAATTCCCCATATAACCCCTCCCCTTACCGGGAGTACCTCAGTTTTTTCGCCAGTGTCTTAGGTGTTGGTCACGAGTAAAGATGTGCTGTGCTGAGCTCCGCTGGAATATTCCTTGCTGGGGCAAGCTTTGCAACCGGATCCATTCAAAGTGTCTTTTCCAGGCTGAATTGAATGGTACCCGGCCTCGTGTCCAAAACAAATAAGAAAAAAAGCACCTGGAATGCATTCGGAAACACGTCAAAAACGCATCAAAATGGGTTAAAAACACGCATGCAGAAACGCATCTGGAATGGATCTGGAGTGTGTTTTTGTGGTGTGAACTGGCCCTAAGGGTAAGTTCACCTTTACAGAGAATGGGCCGTGCTTGGCAGTTGCTACACCCACCAACTAGACATGTGCACTGCCAAAAAATGTGTTCGTTTTCGTTTCATTCTTTTTTTTGTTTGTTTGTGTTTCGGGTCATTCGTTATGATCGAGAATTCGTAAATTTGAAAATCCGAAAATATGAAAGAAAATTTGTAGAGAACGAAACTCTGAAATTAAGAATGAATACCTAAAAATTTGAAAATTCGAAAATCAGAAATAATAACTAACTAATAATAGCTAACTATTAAATTATAGGTATTGGAATTTCTTTTCAAATTTGGCTGTTAGTGAACGTAACGAATACAAATTTATCCGAAGTTACGAATTATCTGAAATAATGAATGCTGCAGCTAAACGAATGGAACATAACGAATTAATAATAATAAATAATAATAAAAAAAAAGGTTTTATTATTATTATTAATTCATTACGTTTCATTCTTTTAGATGCAGAATTTGTAATTTCGGATAATTTGTAACTTCGGATAAATTTGTATTCATTACGTTCACTAACAGCCAAATTTGAAATGAAATTCCAATACCTATAATTTAATAGTTAGTAATAGTTATTATTAGTCAGTTAGTTATTATTTGAGATTTTCTAATTTTCGGGTTTTCTAATTTTTGGCTTTTGGTACTTATTTTTGGATTTTCGAACTTCCGAATCTTCAAATCTTCGAATTTCCGAATTTTTGATTTTTGGATTTTCAGTTTTTCTAATTTTCTAATTTCCAAAAAAGAGGGTTATTGTCAATTCTAATATTTTCTGAATTAACAAATTTACCACCCCCCCAAACTGCAAATGTAAATGAATCCTTACTGTTCTGAGCCCCCTATAAGGCTGCTTTCACACTGATGTGCTTCAGTTTACCTGTACCACGGGTGCAGTGCAGTGCATCTGTGACCATCCTGGGTTAGCTGCACTTTGCCATAGACTTATAGTATATCCCACAGGTGTGGTACACTTTCTGAAAGCACACCAAAACTCATGCATTCAGAAAGTGCACCAAACCCCCAGGATATAATAGAAGTCTATGGCTAAAAGCAGCAAACCCGCAGGAAAGCTGCAGATATACTGCACCTGTGGTGTGGGTAAACCACAGCACATCAGTGTGAAAGCAGCCCTATACTATTATACCCAGTGTATGGCTTTACACTAACCCGAAGATCTCTTCTTTCCTGCTGCTGGCGCCACTCTGGAGACGCTAAGCCAGGATAAGAGGTGTAGTGCAGTTGGTATCACTATACATGGGACAGGAGCCGGCACTACAGAGGAGGCATCGGCTTATGTGGCTCTTGCTCCCTTCTACAGCTCAAATTTTACAAGTAGTCCCTCTGCATTGCACTCTGTGTGATGCTCTGGGATGGGGGGTCAGCAAGCCCAGACCACGATCTACCAGTCACCTGGCCACGATCTACTGGTAGATCATGATCTACAGGTTGTTGACCCCCAGTGCATAGTATTATCACTGACAACTCTATTAATGTCACTGGTGATGTCATTGTCAGTTTGGTATTTTTTCACTGATATAATACAATTAAAAAACCCAGTGTTGATCAAATACCACCAAAAGAAAGCTCTATTTGTGTGCAAAAAAGGTTATATATTTTCTTTGGGTACTGCATTGCATGACCGCACAATTACTGGTTAAGGTAGCAAAGTGCCGAATAGCAAAAAATGGCCTGGTCATGAAAATCTTCCGGAGATCAAGTGGTTAATAATTAAATGTAGCAATCCAATATTGTAGAAGAAGCAACTTTGCCTTGGAAAGCGTTCTACCAAGCTGCCAAATTTAATGTAAATCAGAAGAAATTTTACTACCTTAGGTCAGAATTATGTTGTTACAATGGAATTTGTCAAGGGCCCAGAATTATTATGACGTTTGAACTTTGACAGCCATATTTAAATACTTCATTTTAACTTAATAAGGGAAATGGCTCTGGGGAAATATGTTCAATGAGAATTAAACCTGTTTAGGGGAATACATCTGACACAATGACAAACATTCTCCAGGAAAAAAAATGAAGGCGATTAGGCTATTTACGGAAAATTGGAAGACGTCTGAACAGGACTTGTTCTTGAGGTCATGTGTTTCGGCCAAGTGTAATGCTGTTTTGATTCTCCAATTTTGATTGAGCCTACTAAATTGGTTTTAGGATGACTTTGCGTTAAATATTATATCTTGGAGCTTAGCATTTTCTGGAGAAAAACCACCCGGAGAATTTATTTTTAATGTAATAGTGAGCAAATATTTAACTAAATTTTTTTTGGGGTGGTAGGTGGATACAATTTCACATTTTAACTTTTTATTTCGCTCAGTTTAAGTAGGTTGGTAGGACGTTCACCCCATAGTGTACAAGGATTACTGAATATCATTTCATAAAAATTGCAGTGTGGGTTTGAAATGCCACACATCTTTGAAAACATTACAAGGCCAGTAAAATGTTTCCTGAACTAAAAAAAGTGAAGGTTTCCAAACTTACAAGGAACGTATCGAAGTACCAATTGAGCCTAAGCAGTATCTTGAATGATCTACCTTTGGTCTTGCATTCCTCCTAACCCTCTTTGGATTTTTTCTCTAATTTGTGGATTCGGTAGGGAGAAGGTCTCATCCAGTACTAACATCTTGTAACAGGACAGCATTATGTACTGAACCTCTCTATCCTTTGTTCCTCCCAACTGTCCCTGATTTTGAGGGAAAGTAAAGAGAACTCACTGCTCCAGGTGAAATGAATGAGCCTGATGGGGCCCACAGGTGAGTGCCAGCCCCAGCTCGCTTCCATGGTTAATATCGAAATAAGTAGAAACAGCTGCACCTCATGTGAGTTCCAAATGCCATTTATTGAGATACCCAAAGTGACACCATGGAACACCAGCAAGTAGTCTAGGTAGACGTGTTTCATACAATAAAGTTGTGCTTATTCATTACACAGACATGTCCAACTGATACATCTTATATAGATCCATCCCCAACATAAACAGGTGTTAAGGGAGCGGTAATCGGCCAGAGATGAAAGCCTCAATCAACCATTAGACTAAAGTATACAAATAAAAGAAACATAAAAATGAATCCTCCCTGAGTGACACATCTAATGAAAAAATATTAACGTTTTAGGAAAAAGAGAGGACAAGAGAGAAGAAAGGAAAACAAGACGACACATCGATACAAAAAACAAATATTGGCATGAAGAAGGAGCCAATAGATTCTCTGAATCGCGTCCCGCCCCTTTGACGTCACTTCCCGCCATCTGCGTTCCACGCTGGCTCCAGGTGCCCTTCCACTGACATCACATCTGGGTCTAGCATTCCATGCTGGTACCGGCAGCGCGGTCGTCCTTCCTGGTCTTTTCTCCTGCGGCCTCCCTCTACTGGTCGGTTGGGACTGATGCCATCCAGCTACACACCGGACCACCCCTGGGACCACCTACCGCTGGACTTATGGTAATTTTTACAAGATCAGCCTTGCTTATATTTATGCTAGTAAGTGTTTCAATCCTTTGGCAATTAAACTCTTATGTGTTCTGCACTTAGATTTACCTTCTGTTTGTTTCCTTTACCAGAGTGGAAGAATGGAGAGTTATCAGATCTCATCACAGGATGGACTGTGGAGGTCTTATATGTAGAGCAGTGCCAACGTCCTATATTATAAAGCTTAGAAAAATGGAAGGGAAGGGGGTATAAGATACCCAGGAGAACAAAACAAATGGACTTTGTAGGCACCAATCATAAAAATCAATGTAAACTTTTATTTATACATAATTATTAAAAAGAATCATATAGACATAAACATTTTTTTAAAAACGCAATACATTGCGGGAAGTGGTAGTGTATATCACTACCTAAATATATGAGAACGGATCAGGGGATAGCCCCTACAACAAGGGAAGGGATAAACCCTTTCCGTTCCCATTCAATAACCTCAAACTGATATAGCTCGGTAAGGCTCTACATGTTTCGCAAATTTTGATTGCTTCTTCAGGAGCTTGTTTGGGTTACCTGTAATAGGGAATAATGGAGAAAGACATACACCAAAAAAAAGACATACACCAAAAAACATTGAGTAATATATTAATATTGTTTTAACATAAAGGCTTTACAATAATGCGTCTCAATCAAAACCACTGAGTGCTGTGAGAGAGCAGTCCCAAAGGCCCACAGTTCAACACGCATATGGTGACATGTGATCACATGCGGGGACGTGTCTGGTAAGAGAGTTTGTATCACCGATAGACTCAAGGGGAGTAGTGTCCTAAAGAGTCCCAACTGTCCGAAGAAGGGGGAGTGATAACTAATGTACATATGTAGTAACACTGAAACATGCATATGTAGATAAGAGCACGGGGCACAGTAGATGGGGGGTGGGGGTCAGGGGAGGAAAAGAAGGAGGAGAGAGATAGGCAGACAAGGGGGGGAGGGGAAAGGGGGAGGAGGGGGAAAGGGGAAAGAAGGGGAGAGAAAACAAGTGGGGGGGGGAAGAAAGGGGGGAGAGGGAAGAATTGCTTCTCTCTTGGATTGCTGCCCAAGAGCTGTGTGAGACATCTGCCTGCCTGACCTGCATTCACCTCCCATAGCGGACATCCTCTCTGGCCAGATTCTGTTATCCAGAGCGTCCTTCATTCCCTTACCTAGATGTCTGTTGAAAATTCTCCTAATTTCATTAAACTCACTACTAAATGGGGTAGAGGGGATTAATTTATTTTGTTGTTCATTCCTATAGCAGTCTCTTTTCTCTAAAACCTCACCCCTATTTTTACGTATGGCTATGGACAGAGCCGTGTCCAGCATCCACCAATAGTATCTCCGGTCTAAAAATCTCTCGTAAAGGGACATGATTTCCTGTTCAAAGTGTTCATCGCTACTGCAAATGTGTTTGACTAGCCCACGGGGATACCTTTAATCGTGTGTCTGGGATGGACTGACTGGGCAAGTGGAAGGGAATTACCCGACAGGGGCTTCCTATACAATGTCGAAGATACTATCCCACTGGCTCCAGTCAGCCGAACATCTAAATTACACATTTCTCTATTGTCTGTGTGTCCTGTAAAGGAGAGATTCTTGTTGTTACAGTTAAGATATTCCAAAAGTGATGGCAGGCATTCAACACCATTCTGGACCACAAACAGTAGGTCGTCAATGAATCTTAAATATACCTTGATTGATCACCTAAAGGGGTTCTCCCCTCCAAAGTGGGACAGCTCCCACCGACCTATATAGAGGTTTGCCAGAGAGGGGGCAAAAACTTGGCCCCCCATCGCGGCTCCACACCTCTGTAGGTAGAACTTTCCATCAAACACAATATAATTATGGGACAACAAGGATGTCTGCAATGAATAGCCTATGCTCAATCGATAGATTAGTTAGTCTCTAAATAGAACAAAACGGCCGTTACTGCAAGATGAGGAAGTATAGAGGAATATAAGCTGGTAACGTCACTGGTGATCCAAGAAAAAAACATCTTCCCATTTGAATTCTTTCATGATATTGAGGAAGTGAGGTAACCAGGAAGCACTTCGACCAATGGCTCTAACTGCCTGTCCAGCCATTGACCCAGATCTCATTGAGGGAGTTGATACCCGAAATTATGGGCCTACCCTGTAGAGAATCTAACCCTTTATGAGTTTTGGGTAAATGATAAAAGGTGGGGAGAACAGTATGGTCCGGTGTTAAGGATTTAGATTCTTTTTGATTAAAGATACCT
Organism: Aquarana catesbeiana; assembly: GCF_042186555.1. Classification (NCBI taxonomy): domain Eukaryota; kingdom Metazoa; phylum Chordata; class Amphibia; order Anura; family Ranidae; genus Aquarana; species Aquarana catesbeiana. Next base: position 630,250,888 of record NC_133327.1, read on the forward strand.
ATTTTAACCCATCTGAACCAGATTGGTGACTGCTAACCTGTATTCTTTAGTTGGATCCCTGAGTTTGATGTAGGTCAAATGATCCGATAATTGTCGGACAGCCTCATTTCTATACAGTATGTATCCTCATTCATCACTACAATAAGGCCCCCTTTATCCAAATTATGGATAACAATAGTTTTATCCTCCATCAGATTCTTAAGAGCAGACCTTTCATTGCTCATTAAATTGTCATGCCACACAGTGTCCCCAGATATTACTCGATGTGCTAGGGCTGTCAAGTCTTGTTCAGTAGCTTTTTGAAATGTTGTCATATCAGGATTATGGGAATTCACCACATAAAAATCCAATTTAGATTTAAACTGAACAGACTTTACAGTACTAACACCAGTACTAGATGCATCCAGTGGATCACTATCCAATGGCAGATCCTCTAAATCCCTTATTGCACAATGTTCCCTAAATGAGAAACCCTCACCAACTGCCACAGCATTCACAGAAGCAGACACCGATTTTTCAGAGGCTTCTATAGTATTTGCTGAATAATAATGTCTTTTAATAGTTAGATTCCTCACAAATCTGTTAACATCCAGAATTGTGTCAAACAAATTAAAGTGTCTCTGGGGACAAAAATTTAGTCCCTTGCATAACAAGGACACTTTGCTGTTGGTGAGACTTGTATCAGAAAGATTCAATACATTAGGGAAGTCTTTTACAACTTGCATGCCTGGCGACGGGATGGATATCTCTTCTGCTCCTCAGTAGCCCCTCCTCCTGTACCCTTGGCGTGTACTCCTGTGTTTCTGTTCTGACCTCTTCTTTGTTGCTTGCACTTTTGACACCCGTTTTTTTGGGGACAATGTGGTACATCTCTCCTGTTGGCCACTTGTAGATGAGTGTTAAGGTGACCCATCTGAGTCAGATTCTGTCAAGGTGTCATGCTAATGTTCCGTCTCAGTATATGAGAAACTAACATGCTTCCTTATTCCAGTGGCAGATTGGGATGCACCACTCCAGTGGCGCCTTCATTTCCAGATATAGACATTGTTAGTGTTGTAGTCGATTTTATCAACTAGCATCTTTTCCTTTTTATTTATAATTATTTCATTCTCCAAACGATTTAATTTTTCATTTAGGCGTTGAGCAAGGTGTGCAAATTCACTTCCACCTTGTAAAGGTTTGAGGGTTAGTTGTAGCTTACAGGTGTAATGCATAAGCACAACTTTATTGCGAGAAACACGTCTACCTTGACTACTTGCTGGTGTCCCATGGTGTCACTTTGGGTATCTCAATAAATGGCATTTGGAACTCACGTGTGGTACAGCCATTTCTTCTTATCCCTGATTTTGAGAGACTGTCCATGATTTGGAACAAAGTCCCTTTGTCTGTCTTCCTTTGTTCCTCATTTTTGGTCTGATCTATATAGTTGTATACAAAATGCACTTTTTATCTTTCACAGTGCTAAACCTTCCATTCATTCATTTTCTAAATTGCTGCATTTGTGATTTTCAAAAGCCATCATAAAGGAATAGTGGTGAAAAAAAACACTTGTGGGTTTAACTAATCCTTTTTTGTTGTATAATTCTCCTTTAAGGGGGCGTAGCAGGGGGTGTGCCCTATGCCTACATCATTTTGCAAATAGGTGACCCTTGTTCCCATCTCAAAAAGTTGGAAGGTGTGTAGTAACCATATAGTTATTTCCTTGTTGATCTACATGTAATCTTAGATTGCTGTAACCATATGATGCCATAAACTAATTGTGGCAATTATACTGAAGTTAAAGTGGATGTAAATCCTCTCCTATACCCAGTGAAGTGAACAGCCTCAGATGGTACACGGGGATGAAACAAATCTCCCTACATAAGTTTTACATTTATATCTGCTGTCTTCAGCTTGCTATATTCTTTAGAAAGTGCGCATTGTGAATTTGTTCTTCTTGTTTTTAAGAAAGTGGGAGGGGAGTTTAGGCATACACTGTGTGACAGCTGATTGGAAGAAAGGCACACACCCCCCTTCCACATAGGCAGAGAAACAAAGATACTTGCAGAGCTGTACTGTAAATAGACCAGCTCTCTGCTAATCTATTTATAACACCCACCCCGACACAAATTTGCAGCTGCTTTTATCTCCAGTGTAGGATAACTTGTCAGAAGTTATCATGCTGATAACAGAAGAACAGAGCAGCAGAAAGACACAGGACTTAGGGCTTTGGGGAGAGATAAGTAAACATTACAGAAATACCGTGTATATATATTCATTTCCTGTTGAATTTATGTTCTTTTTCTGCTGTGATAACCTGCTTGTTTGGGATGATGGCACTCAAAGGTTTTAGGCCCATGTCATCCTGCTTCTCTCTCTTATTATTTTATCTAATTCATCCTACCTCTTCTTCTGTAGTTGTATACAGTATCTGCAGTGTTAGATTGTCTAACGTAGTGATTCCCAATGGGGGGGGGGGTTTGAATAATGGCAGAAAAGGGCAGTGGTATACTTAGAAGGGTGCGTCACACACCAGGCTCCACCATCCAGGGGGTGTCTGCAGGGGCCTGACTTTTTAAATTTTTTGCTGTGACTGTAAACCAGAAAAGTTTCACTTTGTCGCTAATCGACACTAAGCAGTTGCAGAGCAGGACTCGGCAGGCAGTAGCAGGAGGAAGCTGTGATCTGACATCACCCTTCTCCTGCTTAAGTTTCACCCACCGACAGAAGTCACACTACGATGCCATGTCACATAGTCTGCAGGTGCGTGCCTCTCTACTTGAGTCTGTGCAATGACAGTGTGACATGCTGCAAGACTCAGGGGGAGTGCAGGGAGAAGAATGTCCTGGTGCCTGAGTGCCCACTGCCTCCATTGACACCATTTTGTGACCACTGCACTATCACATCATTCTGCCCAGTGCGTGTCACGTGCCCCTCCAAAAGGCACCTGCTAGAGGCCCTGAAACACTCTAGGCCCAAGGAAGAGCCTGGAGGTAGGAGAGGAGCTGACAAGAGGAGAACACGGAGATGAGCCAAGACAGACAATGTGTTCCTGCTGGAGTCAGTAAATGACATTACACCATGAGTCTGTGATTTAATGTGATCCCACATTACAAAAACTATCAACAAATGGTGTATTACATGATGTTCATACTCACTCAGATTCATTTTCTGTACTCTGTGAAAAACCTGGTTGATCCTGCTGCTCTCTATCTCCAACTTCTGCCCATGTTCCCAATTCAGCGGGGGATTTTGCATCTGTGGTGGAAGCTCTGCACATGCTCAGTTTCTATGCTGAGCATTTCCTCCCTATCACATATGAGCAGGCATGTGACTATAGAGTCAAACGTGTGGGCGTATACACATTGGTAAATGACAGCCCACTCTCTCCTTCTTCCTCCATGCCCACTAACTAGCTAAACACAATAGGGGTGGGATGTTATATGTAGAACAATGGTGGCTTCACCTCCCTCTTATCCTAAGACACAGGCTGGAGGGCTGTGACACAACCTGTGACTGGCAGAAATCCACACACACCATGTTATTTCCACAAAATAATAAAGATTTGATTTCAAATATACTGTATATATTGTATGCAAATTTAAAACAGTTTATTGATATTATTTATTTATTTTTATTCTGTATTCCAAAGGCTGTTTTTTTATTTTGAACTTGTGACCAGCAGTAGAGGACCAGAAGCTCCTCCTGCTTATGTTTCCCTGCAGACAGGCTGGGAAAGAGATGGGTCATGTGACAGCTGTGTATCGATTAGAAAAAAAGGTACTTAGATGTTTTGTTTTGTTTTTTTTATTAAAATAATTACAATGCCATCATCCACATACAGAAATTGAAAGGACAATATAAATTAAACAGTGTGTGTTTAGTATCACTTTAAGGCAGTAACTTACCTTGTTATTCCATTGCTTTTTGATCCCATTATTAGACCATTTATTTAGTTACAGCATATAAACTTGAAATAAATGTAACTATATAATTTACATAAATACTAATATAAATGGTACAATTTATGGAAATGGTCTGCCAAGGCATACAATTAATCAAAATGGGCTGTCAAAGGGCATCATTTACAGAAATGAACTGAGTGCCAAGGTGTACGCAAGTGAAAAAAAAGGTTGCACACAAACCAGGTGGATGGAGGAATCCTGCCCCGCTGGAAAATTGCTGTCAGAATACACTAATAAGTGACTTCAGCTGATAGACTGCATTTGCTGATCAAGAAACTTAGTCTGTTCATTCAGTTAATCAAATATGCGACTTCTGTTGATGGCAACATGCTGATCAAAATTCGGCCAGTTCAGCATAGAATTTTGATCAGTGTATGGCTAGCTTAAAGGGGTTGTAAAGATGTTTTTTTTTTTTTTTTAAAATAACAAACATGTTATACTTACCTTCACTGTGCAGCTCGTTCTGCACAGAGTGGCCCCGAACCTGGTCTTATGGGGTCCCTCGGCGGCTGTTTCAGCTCCTCCCCGCAAGCATTTACCACCTTCATGCGAGCTCCCTCGCACGGTGGTGAGTGCTTGCGGGCGCGCTCCCGTGATACAGCCGGCGGCTATAGCCGCTCGCTGTATCACTCGGCCCCGCCCCCCGGCGCGCCGCGTCATCGGATGTGATTGACAGCAGCGCGAGCCAATGGCTGCGCTGCTTTCAATCCATCCACTGCAGCCAATCAGCGACCAGGCTGAGCTGCAATGAAGCTGACGAGGACGAGGAGCGAAGATTCGAGGCGTCAGGTAAGTAAAACGGGGGGGCTGGGGGCGGCGGTACTGTCAAAAGTTTTTTCACCTTAATACATAGAATGCATTAAGGTGAAAAAATTTTTACCTTTACAACCCCTTTAAGGCACTTTTTATGTGTGATTGGCTTAAGTGGTGGGTTCTCCCTTCTATTATCTCCAGCTCTGTTCTTTCTTCCTTTGATTCTAATTCCTTCTTTCATAGTCTTATTGTTTCTTATCCATTTTGTATACTTTAAATTAAATAGAAAAACACAGTAGCTGTACAGACAAGTCGATTATTATTTTGTTAGTTAGGCCACTTTCACACTGAGGCTCTTGAAAACTGCCCATAAAATGCTATCTTTACCACATCAACATATACAGATCCTTTAACCCTACCCCATGCTCAGGCAGAGGCCATATAGCATATGCACAGTCCTGGGTTCCCCAAATCCACAGTCATAACCCTAAACCACTGCCACCTTCTGACTGCAACCACATACACAATTCTATTTCACTTGGTTGCTAGGGGTTTCCACTTGTCCCATGCTTACTCCCGCTTGCTCGTTACTCAATGACCAGTCCAGGGTATTTGGGGTTTTTGTATTTTATTTTGGGCTTGGATGGGAGGAGAGGTTAGTGGGATACTCCAACTGCAACTATTTACAATGGATAAGGACAACTCTCCTTTGGCCTCACTGGATTATTTGTGGAAGCAGTCCTGCTGCTTTAACCATTCAGCCACATGTATGGAGGAATTAAGTCTTCTTGCTCTCAGTAGCAGCAGACTTGCTGCACTACATTATCTTCAGGATACTCTCTAGCATCCCCTTTACTGACACCCGTCCACTGACTCTTCTAGCTGAAGGGGTGGTCCTCACTTGACAGGCCCCAAAGACACAGATCTGTACTCACAGTAGGCAGAATCAGATCCTGCCTGGTGTCTCCCTTCCAGTCAGCTCTGCAGGACCTCTGGGTTCAGCTTCTCTCTCTCTAGGCCCTTGGCTCGACCACCCAAGGCCGCACAATCACCTCCGTGGAGGAGAGGGCAGCCGCCCCCTCCCTCCTGGACTCTGTTCCCCGGCTCAACTAACTCAGTGCACATGTACCCTGGGCTTTTATACAGTTTTCCAACATGCAATGCAGCACTTTTCTTCTGCCAATAGGACTGTAACAAAGCCTGTGCACCCACCTGTCAGGTCCCCTCCCACTGTCCAATATGCCTCCCTATTGGACCAATGAGGGACAGTCAAACAAGCTGAGCTCCACCTGAGTACAATGAGCAGACCTAACCAATAGATCCTGCTTCCTGGTAGACAGAGAGTACTCTAAGTTTTACCTGACCATCTTCCTAGTAAGCAGAAAGACCAAAAATGATACTCTCTTCTAGGACTTACCTAGGAGGGTGCTACATCCACCCCCCACAAAAACAAGCCATGTCCTCATTGGCTTTGGGCACCCCTACAAAATACCTGTACAAAAATATACAAACTTGGAAAGGGGGGAAAAGGAAAGTAACATATGTACAGGGTCATGGGGCATACCCCATATGTGGCCAATTAGCACAATAAATTATGTAGAAAAATATAGACATCTACTGTACAAATAGTAATCAGAAAGACCAAAAACTATAATCTCTTCTAGCACCTACCTAGGAGGGTGCTACATATAAACTAGTACTGTGCCTGTACTTGTATGTTGGGGTTTGTAGAGAACTATATATATATATATATATATATACCATATTTAAAGAGCTACATAAAGCAACAGCGCTATATAAGAAACCGTAAAAAATAATACTAATAATAATTGCTGCAGTAGGAAGTGAAGACTGAATACATCAAATCAAGGCTGCATTGTTGATGACTCCTTAAGTCTTTGAGATTTGTCCATGCTTCTGTTAAATATTACATTCACAGTATATTATATATATTTTTGTTCTTGGGTTTTGTTATTCTTTAAAGTAGTATTAAAGTGTTACTAAAGTCAGATTTAAAAAGAAAATTAAACAACAGACATGTACTCAGAGGTATACTTACGTAATCCTCCGATTCTCCCAGCACATGACCGGTCCGGCTCCAGCCGGCTTAAATAGTGGACTATTCATGATGTCATCACACCCACAGCAGGCTGAATAGACCAGGGACAGGCCACTGCTGGACCTGGGGGATGCTTTCTAGAGGATCGAAGGATGGGGTGAGTATAAGCTCTGTGCTCGCCCCTAGACAAAATGAGCAGTTAACTCATGCAGTGAGAGCACAGGCCCCCTGCATGGGAAAGAAATTGTCTAGAGATGGGCTTTAACAGTGGATAGCGCAGTCTCTAGTCAGTCTGCTAGCTTGGAGAAGGGAGGGAAAGGGAGGAGTGTGTGAGTGGTGGTGGGGGGGTGCTAGGCGACAGGATTTTGTTTTTATATCGATGCACACAATGTATGGAGACACAACTCTAATCTCTGCATTCCAGGGACGCTGGATGACTCCATAGATGGCTGCAAGACAAAGGAGCCACTCTGAAACAGGAAACCTGGGGCAGCGGTCATGGCACAAGCTTAAACTGGAACATAGGCTGGATTAAAAGATAAAGAAGCTGCATACTCAGTAAGTGATTACCCACTTGCTGACCAGCCACCGTCATTATACTGCAGCAGGTAGGCAGGATCCCACAAATCACCGTAGGTATACGTCGGCAGGGGTCCCCCGGCCACCGGCGATCGCGGGCATGAGAGCCAGAACCGGGATGTGTGTATGTAAACACACAGATCCCTGTTCTGACAGGAGAGGAGAGACAGATCTGCTGTTTCTAGTAATCAGGAACAGCAATCTGTTGCCTCCTCCAGTCAGTTCCATCCCCCCACAGTTAGAAACACACAGGAGGGAACACATTTAACCCCTTGATCGCCCCCTATTGTTAACCCTTCCCTACCAGTAGGGATGGGCTGTCTGTTCGAGTCGAACATGAATTTGACTCGAACATTGGACGTTCGTTTGTTCGCCGAACTTCGAACATTATGGGCCATTCGTGCCAAATTCGAGAGGTGCATCAAGGCCTATAATGCACTGCGTCATCGCAGTGCATTGCTGGCTGATGATTGGCCAAGCATGCACTATGACCCGCATGCTTTGGCCAATCACAGCACCATCAGCGAAGAAAGCCATACTTGGCCACAGGCAGGCTGCCTGTGGCCAATTATGGCTCAGGGGGTTAAGTACACTCCCCACACTATATAAGGCCACCCGCACGTCGGCCTCGTGTAGTGTGTTGGTGGCGTTTGTTCAGAGAGAGACAGTGTCATTTCATTTAGTTATCTGCAGTATATTTAGTATACATATGCATCCCAGCTTTGTATATATATATATATGTGTATATATATATATATATATATATATATATATATATATATATGTATATATATATAAATCCCGGCTTTGTATATATATATATATATATATATATATATATATATATATACACTGTAACACTGTATACAGTTTAGCTTCATCTCACTGCAGACCATTCCTGGTGTATTGTTTCTAATATACTTCAGCCAGGCAGGTGACTCACTGAGCTGCAGTGCATTAAATATATATATACAGGCTTGTATATATATATATATATATATATATATATATATATATATATATATATATATATATATATATATATATAGCCTAGCCAAGCCTATACCTGACTAGGCCATTGCCTGAGCCTAGCCAGGCAGGTGACTCACTGAGCTGCAGTTCAAACAATATATATCCACTGCATTGTATTCCAGCCAAGCCTATACCTGACTGTAGGCCATTCCTTGAGTGTGTGTTCAAAGACACTTTCAGCCAAGCAGGTGACTCACTGAGCTGCAGTTCATTTAATAAATATATATACAGGCTTGTATATATATAGTCTAGCCAAGCCTATACCTGACTAGGCCATTGCCTGAGTGCGTGTTCAAAGACACTTTCAGCCAGGCAGGTGACTCAGTGAGCTGCAGTTCATTTAATAAATATATATACAGGCTTGTATATTTATTGTCTAGCCAAGCCTATACCTGACTAGGACATTATCTGAGTGCGTGTTCAAAGACACTTTCAGCCAGGCAGGTGACTCACTGAGCTGCAGTTCATAAAATATATGTCCACTGCATTGTATTCCAGCCAAGCCTATACCTGACTGTAGGCCATTCCTTGAGTGCGTGTTCAAAGACACATTTTCAGCCAGGCAGGTGACTCATTGATCTGCAGTTCATTTTATATATATATATATATATATATATATATATATATATATACAGGCTTGTATATATATAGTCTAGCCAAGCCTATACCTGACTGTAGGCCATTGCCTGAGTGCGTGTTCAAAGACACTTTCAGCCAGGCAGGTGACTCACTGAGCTGCAGTTCATAAAATATATATCCACTGCATTTTAGTCCAGCCAAGCCTATACCTTACTGTAGGCCATTCCTGGTGTACTGATTTTAGTATACGTCAGGCGTTGTTTTGCTAATCTAATTGTACAGTATGTCTGGAAGGCCACCAAGGAGAGGCAGACCCTCACAGGCCACTAAAAGAGGGCAAGCAGGCTCTGTGTCTACAGCAGACAGTGCTGGTCATGGACACGGTGCATCCTCAGCACGTGGCCGTGGGGCACACTTGTCCTTTTTTTCGGCAGCTGGCCGTGTTGAGCCACAACATGCATAAGAGTTGGTAGAGTGGATGACCAAGCCGTCCTCATCCTCCTCATCCTCTGTCGCTCAGGGTACTTTGTCTGCCAATGCAGCTGCCAAAGTGGCCTCTTTCATCTGCTCAATGTCATCAGTCACTCCTTCCCTAGCCCCACCATTATGCCCTGAGGAGTCTCCTGAACTGCTCGACAACAGTGTAGGGTACATGCTGCAATAGGATGCGCAGCGTTTTGAAGGCTTTGATGATGGTACCCAGGTTGAGGATGAAGGCAGTAACGTGAGCCCAGAGAGAAGCGGGGGGTGCCCAAGAAGGACAAGAAACTGGCAATCATGTTCCCCCAGCTGCAGCATAATGCCAGGTTTGCTCCAGTGGCGAGGAGGGAGGGGATGATGAGGTCACTGACTCTACGTAGGTGCCTGATAGAAGAGGGGGGGAGGAGGAGGCACATCTCCAACAAGGCAGGATGCCATCCAGGGGCCAGCTTAAGGGCAGCCAACCGACTGCATCACACCGCAGAGCTCCGCATGTGCAGGGCGCTGCTGACTCTGCACGTTTTTCCAAAAGTTCTTTGGTGTGGGCCTTTTTTGAGACGTGTGCAGCAGATCGCACTGTTGCTGTTTGCAACATATGTCTGAATCGTATCAAGCGTGGCCAAAACAGCAGCCGCTTGGGCACCACATGCTTGACCAGACATATGTCGAGCTCCCATGCAGTCCGTTGACAACAGTACTTAAAAGACCCACACCAAAGAACAAGGTGGACCTCTCCTTGTTCCTCATCAGCTGGGATCTCCAACCCCACTATACCTTCAGTCCTCTCAGAAACCAGCACTGACAGGAATGAAGGTGTAGAATTAGGTGTGCCAAGTACTTGCGGGCAATCTGTTATCGCTACACCAACGTCCGATTGTAGCAGACAAATTTCCCTACCCCAGTTGCTAAACCGGCGAAAGAAATTCTGTCCCAGCCATCCACATGCTCAGCGACTGAATGCTAGTTTGGCTAAATTGCTTGCACTCCAACTGCTGCATTTTTAGCTGGTAGACTTCCCCCCTTTCGAGAATTTGTGGAATGTGCGGTACCTCAGTGGCAGATTCCCAAACGCCATTTTTTTTAATCGTAAGGCAATTCTGGCTCTCTACCGACATGTGGAAGGCAATGTCTTGGCCTCGTTGGACAGGGCTGTCAGCGGTAAGGTGCATATTACTGCTGACTCATGGTCCAGCAGGGATGGACAGGGATGTTACCTTTCTTTCACAGCACACTGGGTAACCCTGCTGGCAGCTGGGAAGGATGCAGGACAGGGTGCAGTATTGTTGGAGCTTGTTCTGCCACCATGCCTCCAAAATTCTGGTAGTGGTGATTCTGCCACACATCTCTCCTTCACCCCCTCCTCTTCTTCTTCCTCTATGGCCTCTTCCTGTGCAGATTTGTCCTCAGAACCAGCGGTACTCCGTAGGCATTCTAGAGGCTACGTAAGCACTCAGGCAAAAAGATGCCATGCGGTGCTTGAGTTGGTCTGCTTAGGGGGCAGGAGCCATACTGGGGAAGAGATTATGTCAGCTCTGCAGGGGCAGGCTCAGAGGTGGTTGATGCCACGCCATCTTCAGCCAGGGTGGTGGTTTGCGACAATGGCACCAACCTCCTCCCTGCCCTCCGACAGGGACACTTCACCCATGTGCCCTGTTTGGCTCACATCCTTAATTTGGTGGTGCAGCGGTTCTTGTGCAGGTACCCGGGCTTACAGGATATCCTGAGGCAGGCCAGGAAAGTCTATGGGCATTTCTGCCAGTCATATAATGCCAGTGCTCGGCTGGCTGACCTTCAAAAGGAATGCAACCTGCCCAAGAACCGCCTCATCTGTGACATGCCCACCAGGTGGAACTCAACGTTGGCAATGCTGCAGCAGCTGCACATGCAGCAGAGGGCCATCAACGAGTACCTGTGCGAGTATGGCACCAGGACAAGGTCAGGGGAGCTTGGCTTTTTTTCGCCACGCCAGTGGCTCATGATCAAGGATGCATGCACTGTCCTGTCACCATTTGAGGAGGCCACGAGGATGGTGAGCAGTGACAGTGCATGCATCAGTGATACGGTCCCTCTTTTTCTACCTGTTGGAGCACACGCTGCATGGAATAATGGACAGGGCACTTGAGGCAGAACAGAGGGAGAAAGAGGAGGACTTCCTTACCTCTCAAGGCCCCCTTTATCCAGACAGTATTCCTGTGGGCCCGCCGATCTCACAGGAAGAGGAGGAGGGGGAGAAGGATGAGGATTGTGTCAGCATGGAGGTGGAGCCTAGCACTCAGCATCAGCAGCAGTCTGCAAGGGATCGTTTACAGTCCCCAGAAACCCAAGGCCTTGTACGTGGCTGGGAGGAGGTGGCTGCGGATCGGGTCATCCTTAGTGACCCAGAGGACTCCAGATCGAATGCCTCAGCAAACCTACGCTGCATGGCCTCCCTGATCCTGCAAAGCCTGCGAAAGGACCCTCGGATTCATGTTATCAAGGAGAGGGATTACTACTGGCTGGCAAACCTTCTTGATCCACGTTACAAGGGTAAGGTTGCGGAACTTCACCATATGTATGGAGATGTACTTTCAATACTTTTAAAATATTATGAAATGACCCATCACATTTTGTACACTGCAGAAAATCCTTAATAGAACCTTTTGATGTATCTCCTTAGAATTTAAAATCCCCCTGAAGAAGACCAGATAAGAAAAGGGTCGAAATGCATTGGGGTATTCATGGGATATTCATGTGGACAGCATCAATACAATGCAACTGTATAATTAGAATTTTCCTAATGAATTGTTTGCCATGAGTGATGTTTTTTTGTTGTTGTCTGTGTCGCCAACCAGATATTTCATTCAATATTAATTGTACCAATGTAATTTATTTCATGTTGGAATTAAATATTAATATTTTTACAATATGGTTTCAGAAAAATATTTTGCTGCTAAAAAAACCCCCTGGGGAAACGTTTCCACTATTTTGCAATGCTTTTTGGGGTGCGCAGCTGTGCCAACTCATGCATGTGCTATTTCACAAGGTTGCGGAACTTATCCAGCCATCTCAGAGGGAGCAGAGGATGAAACATCTTCGGGAGGCCTTGCAGAAAGGTTTGTGCAACGCGTTTCCAGAACCTGGGAGGGTACAAATTCCTGGTCCTGAACAACGTGTTGCTGAGGCTTCGGTCGGTCACAGAAGGAGCGGTGGAGAAGGTGGCCGTCTGACCAATGCGTTCAGACAATTTTTTAGTCCGCAGCCCCATCGCCAGAGTCTGTTGTACATGGTGCAGGAATACCTAGGGGCAAGATCACACTTGGAGACCTTTCCAACCGAAAATCCACTGGGTTACTGGGTCTTGAGGATGGATCACTGGCGAGAGCTTGCACAGTTTGCAATTGAGCTACTGGCCTGTCCTGCATCCAGCGTTCTTTCGGAACGCACATTCAGTGCCATTGGAGGCTTTGTAACCGATCACAGAGTGCGCCTGTCCACCGACTTGGCTGATCGGCTCACCTTCATAAAAATGAATCAGTCTTGGGTTACCAGCTACCAAGCACCTGATGTTGATGTAACCGAATAATTTTTTTATGAATGTGAGTTCCCTTGAAGACTGCCTATGCTGATGCTAACTAACTATCCTGTTATGCCGAGTGACTATGCTATTCCACCTCAATGTTCATGTTGATAGCTTCTAAGAACATTTTTGGTTCTGGGCACCAGCACCAGTGCCTAAAGCCCAATTTTTCTGCCCCTGTTTAACAGGGGTGCGTAATACAATTTTTAATAAAATATTTCGCAGCAGGGCTCGTTCCTGCACTCAACTGTGAGGGGTTGCAATGTTGTGGCACCAGCACCAGTGCCTAAGGCCCAATTTTTCTGCCCCTGTTTAACAGGGGCGCGTAATTACAATTTTTAAATCTAATATTTCACAGTAGGGCTCGTTCCTGCGCTCAACAACAGAATCTGTAAGGGGTTACAGTGTTGTGGCACCAGCACCAGTGCCTAAAGCCCAATTTTTCTGCTCCTGTTTAACAGGGGCGTGTAATTACAATTTTTGCTGTAATATTTTGCAGCAGGGCTCATTCCTGCACTCAACTAGAGTATCTGTGAGGGGTTGCAGTGTTGTGGCACCAGCACCAGTGCCTAAAGCCCAATTTTTCTGACCCTGTTCAACAGGGGCATGTAATTACAATTCTTGATATAATATTTCACAGCAGGGCCTGTTCCAGCGCCCACCAAGAGTAACTGTGAGGGCTTACAGTGTTGTGGCAACACCACCACCAAAGGCCCAATTTTTCTGACCCTGTTCAACAGGGGCATGTAATTACAAGTGTCAAAAGTGTCTGATCTGTCCGCCGCAATGTCGCAGTTCCACTAAAAATCGCAGATCGCCGCCATTACTAGTAAAATAAAATAATAAAAATGCCATAAATATATCCTCTATTTTGTAGACGCTATAACTTTTGCGCAAACCAATCAATATACGCTTATTGCGATTTTTTTTTACCAAAAATATGTAGAAGAATACATATCGGCCTAAACTGATGAAGTAATTTCTTTTTTTAAATTTTTTGGGGGGTATTTATTATAGCAAAATGTATAAAATATTGTTTCTTTTTTTCAAAATTGTCGCTCTTCTTTTGTTTATAGCGCAAAGAATAAAAACCGCAGAGGTGATCAAATACCACCAAAAGAAAGCTCTATTTGTGGGAAAAAAGGACATCAATTTTGTTTGGGTACAGCGTCGCACGACCGCGCAATTGTCAGTTAAAGCAACGCAGTGCCGTATCGCAAAAAATGCCTGGTCATTAAGGGAGAAAATCTTCCGGTCTGTAAGTGGTTAAATCAACTGCCTAAAAAACTGATGGTTTAAAAGAGAAGTTCCCTTTTTGTTTTTTTAAATCATACTTACTTAGGTGGATGCAGCATCGGTCCAATACTGCATCTGTTCCCCGCTGACACCTATACTGAGAACTGAGTGATCAAAGACGGCTAATCGGTCGGTTCTCAGGGTTCTGTGAGCAGAGAGTGGTGACTGCCAGTTACCAGCTCTCTGCTCTGCCCCCCCCCCCCAATCCTCACTGGAGCACTGGGCTGTGGAGGTTGCGAGAGCGGCTGGCTCAGGATCTCATTGTCATGATCTTGCCCCAGCCTGGACCGGCCCTGTGATATAAGCCGACAACAAGCTTCAGCCACTGTCTGCTGAAAACGGGTCACAGGAGTGCAGCTTGTTTGGCTGTGCTTCTCCTTTAATATCACTATAAGGCCTCTTGCACATGATACTCCTGTTTGAGCTACTTTTTCAGACGTAATTTCAGGCGTTTTTTTAAATGTTTTTTCGCGTATTTTCGTGTATATGCATTTGCACATTTTCACGCAAATGCATATACATGTTCTCGTCTTGTATAATATGCAAATGCTGATTTTTCTATTTATTTATTTTTTCAGAAGAATGAGTGATGCTTGTTTACTCGCCTGCGTGTATAGGCACATTACAAATAATGGGCTGTATTTTAGCTCAGTAAAAAATAAAAAAATAAAAAGCTGCACTGAGCTTTTTCAAGCTGCATTGTGCCTAAGGCCTGGTTCACACCTATGCATTTTTTTGTGAGTTTTCAGTTTTGCAGAAACAAACTACAGTCCATTTAACGTGGTTTCCTATGGGTCATGTTCACATCTGTGCATTTTCTGAATAGGGCCAGGGACTTTTTTCTGGTTTTTGGTTCCATAGACTTCAATGGATCAAGAAAACGCGTATTGAAAAACGCAAAATGCACCTGGAATGTTCAAACTGCAACCTGCATCGGTGTGAATCAGGCCTTGGGACTGATTCATACCTATGCATTTTTAGGGCTTTACAGCACGTGTTCCATAGGAAATGGACTGTAGTGAAAATCTGCAAAATGCAAAAAGCACTAAAAATGCATAGAAGTGAATCAAGCCTTAGGCTGGATTCACACCTATGCATGTTGCTTTTGGGCGTTTTTGGAGTATTTTTTTTCATGCTTGCCACGTTTTTGAGCAGCGTTTTTGTAGCGTTTTTGCGGCGTTTTTGCGGCGTTTTTGCCGCGATTTGCGTTTTGCGTTTTTTTTTTTTTTACAGTTTTTTTTACAGTCTTAAAAAATTTTTTTTAAAAATTAAAAAAAAAAAAAAAAAACGGCAAAAACGCATCAAAAACGCATCAAAAATGCTGCAAAAACGGTGCACTTGCGTTTTTGATGCTTGTCCATTGAATTCTATTACATGCAAAACGCTGCATTTTGCATGAAAAAAAGTCCCTGACCCTTTCCAAAAATGCAGAGAAACAAAAAGGCATTGATGTGAACATGTTCCATAGGAACCCATGTTAAAAAATTCCCCTGCATTTCTGCAAAATGCAAAATGCATCAAAAAACGCGCTAGTGTGAATGGAGCCTTAAGCCTCGTACACACAATTGGACATTCCGACGGGAAATGTTCAATGACAGGCTGCTGGCGGAAAATCTGACCGTGTGTATGCTCCATCGGACAATTGTCGGATTTTCCGCTGACAAAATTTTCCACAAACAAATGTGTGTTGTCGGATTTTCCAAGCTTGTGTACACAAGTCCATCAGACCAAAGTCAAAAGTACAAACATGCATGCTCGAAAGCAAGGATGAGTCAGAAGCGGTTAGTCTTGTAAACTAGCATTCGTAATGAAGAATTAACATTCGTGACGTGGCAAATTATGAAATCTTGAAATGCAGTGCACGTTCTCTTCTTCTTTAATGGGATAATAATGAAGCTGCTTTTGCTGGTGATACTGATGGAGTTATTGCAAACACATTTTCAAAGGCTTTTTTTTTTCTAGTGATATCAAGAATAATTATGCTTTTTTTATCTTTTATTTTAGATCAAAGATAAAACTATGTTGGTTTCCCTTGTTAATTTTACATTGTATTTTTTTTAATGTAACTGCCTACTCCCAAACTGTCATTTGAAGTAAAACACATAGCCAAGTATTATTCTACACAATTTTTTTATTGTGCATTAAAAAAAGAAAACAAATACAATTAGACATGCTATCTGCAAATAGAACTTAACCAAAAATTGCATTCTATGCATCCAAAAATATAGAAAATATACCAAATCAAATCATTAATCAACCAAAAAAAAAATAATGTCAAAGCAATAACTCCAAGGCCAATAATAAATAACACGTTATCTCCTCCGATTCCGCAACATGTCTGGTTGATGAACAGCCGTTCAGAAACGAACTGAAAAGCGAAAAATGAAAAGCGTGAATCAACACTCACCAAACTTCTACTAACACGAAATTAGCAGAAGGAGCCCAAAGGGTGGCACTAAAGAGCTGAAAAACCATGTAGTACGTCACTACGTTCGTGATTGTTGGCCAATAATTGTGTGCCGTGTGTATGCAAGACAAGTTTGGGCCAACACCCTTCGGACAAAAGTCCACAGTTTTGTTGGCCAACAATCCGATCGTGTGTACAAGGCTTTAGTGTCACAGGATGCTGCCGATTTGGGGACAGTTACAGGAATTGCAGAATTTATATTTTTCTCAGAGCCAAGAACTCTACACAAAAATTCCAGTGCCAAGCTGTCAGTGCAAAGAAATATCTTGTAGTGTAGTTTATCAGCATACCTGGGAATTAAAGATGAGCTCAAGAGTGTTCTGGATCCCACCTGCCTGATCCAGGAAGTCAACACTGCACACAGCTAATCACAGGCAGGGAGACATTTCCTGATCTGTGCAGGAAATGTCTCACTGCCTGTGATTAACCGTGTGTCGTGTCCGTTTTCCTGGCGGGATCAGGCAGGTGGGATCCTGAACACGCCCCAGCCCATCTCTACTGGGAAGTCAAGAGCAGGGGTTTTAACCACAAGAGTCCCTGAAATTCAAAAAGACTGATTATATTTGCCACCATATGCAAAAAAAAAAAAAAAAAAAGCAATTTTAATACTAGGTTTGCTTTAAATGAATACCTAAATCTAAAATAACTTTTTTTTTTAGTTCACAAATAATATAGTGAAAGTGGTCTAGCACTAATATGTACTGAGACATTACCTTATGTTTTTGTTCTACGGAAAATTTAGCTTTTGAAATTATACTCCAAGCAGGTTTATTGTACATAACATGCATGAGCTCCTCTTGACATAAAGCACATAAATTTTTTACTGCCCAGGTGCAGTCTGTTTGGAGTAATACAAAGATCACAGGCGAAATGACTGTTCGTCATGACTCGGATAAAAATAAACACAAAATAGAAAGAAAATCCATAACATTTCATTATTAAGAAAACATTTAATAGAGCTGCAATTGTAAAGCAAAGTACTCCTCCATTTTACTGTAGGTTTTATTAAATTGTCGTTTCATTACATTTCCAATTTTCAGACAGAAGAAAAACCCTTAAAAGTGTAGTTCACGTGTGACAAACTCTTCTGCACATGCAAAAAAAAAAAAAAAAAAAAAAAGGCACTATAGATGTAACATATATAAATAATGTTTAGCAAAATGTGAGTTACTGGAATCTTTATAATTTATACAGTCGCAGCTTTGTTAGGTAAACCTGTCTAGTGCCCTAAAGTGAACTCATAGGGCAAATCAAGAAGTTCCCTTCGAGAGTCCTTGTCAGAGTCTTTATTCTCACCTCTCTGGTGGCCTATGTGTCCTGCCTCCTGATCAAGCATTGCAGCCTCCATCAGTGTCTTCAACATTCATCACTTACAGGAGTGCTGGATACCTGTGTCCCCCGCTATGCCTTCTTCCTTCCACTCCTACATTAGTACAGGATTCAACAGTGACATAGGGTCTGAAGGAAGGAGCCATGGCGCATATCGAATACACAGTCCCAGAAGTGTCATATGCTGAAGATACCAACATCTATACACTATATTACCAAAAGTATTGGGACACCTGCCTTTACATGAAATTTAGTGGCATCCCAGTCTTGGTCCGTAGGGTTCAATATTGAGTTGGCCCACCTTTTGCAGCTATAGCAGCTTCAACTCTTCTGGGAAGGCTGTCCACAAGCTTTAGGAGTGTGTCTATGGGAGTATTTGACCATTCTTCCAGAAGCACATTTGTGAGGTCAGGCACTGATGTTGGACGAGAAGGCCTGGTTCGCAATCTCCACTCTAAAGGTGTTCTATCGGGTTTAGGCCACTCCAAACTCGCTCCTGGACCTTGCTTTGTGCACTGGTGAGCAATCATGTTGGAACAGGAAGGGGCCACTCCTAAATTGTTTCCACAAAGTTGGTAGCATGAAATTGTCCAAAATGTCTTGGTATCCTGACGCCTTGAGAGTTCCCTTCCCTTCACTGGAACTAAGGGGCCAAGCCCAACCACTGAAGAACAACCCGACGCTATAATCCCCCCTCCACCAAATGATTTGGACCAGTGCACAAAGCAAGGTCCATGAAGACATGGATGAGCGAGTTTGGAGTGGAGGAACTTGACTGGCCTGCACAGAGCACTGACCTCAACCTGATAGAACACCTTTGGGATGAATTAGAGCAGAGACTGAGAGCCAGGCCTTTTCGTCCAACATCAGTGGCTGACCTCACAAATGTGCTTCTGGAAGAATGGTCAAACATTCCCATAGATACACTCCTAAACCTTGTGGGCAGCCTTCCCAGAAGAGTTGAAGCTCTTATAGCTGAAAAGGGTGGGCCAACTCAATATTGAACCCTACGGACTAAAACTTCAAGGCAGGCATCCCAATACTTTTGGTAATATAGTGTATATATTTATAGACAGGGCTTTTTTCAGCGGGAATGTGGCAGCACGCAGTTCTGATGCCTCCAGCACTAAATGCATATACTGGCTGGGTGCCTGGAGCGTGCTGAGGGATCTATTGTTGCTGGACGGTGTAATATTGCTGGGGGGAGGTCTATTGTTGCTGGTGGAGGTCTTACATTGCTGGGGGGTCTATTTTTGCTGACGTGATCTACTGTTTTAGAGAGGGGTCTATCGTTGCTCGCTGCTGGAGGGTCTGGTGGATCTGTTGTTAATAGGGGGATCTATTGTTGCTGGGGTGTCTATTATAGTTGGGCTAGATCTATTATTGTTGGCGGAATCTATCATTGCTGGCTGCAGGGGATCTATTTTACTGCCTTTCTTGTTATTATTACAACTTCTATACAAATGACTTAGCACCACCAAATAATACTTAGTTTTGTATTCTCTAAAAGGGGCAGTACTGGGAGGTGGTAAGGTGGCGGAATCAAGAGACAGTGCTCGGAGTTGGGTAGGGGGCAGAGACAAGAGTGGGAGTACCTGTATCCATATTCATGCTACCATCTGCATAGCTTCACACCTACTATCCAGAAACGTCTCCAGTCTCCTGGATACAGAGGAAGCTATAGACCAGACTGGCAGCAGCTGAACACACTGAACGGACCTGACTAGTAGATTACAGCTTCACTGATTACAGTGAGCAGAATATGCTTTTGCCTGCCAAACCAAATACAGCCACTACAGTGCGGCAACTAAATTTGCCATCAAAACACAAATAATACTAACATCTAATCCTTACACCTACCTAGGAGGATGCTACAATTTCCAAACCTATAGGTCTGACTGAGCAGGGGGTGTGCCTGACCTCTGCAGAGAGACCACTGTTTCCACACAGAAAGCAATGGTCCTTTTTTGGAGCATGCTGGCAGAGGTTAGGCTTTTCTACTAAGCCTGTGGCTGCTTTCTAGAGAAATCAAACTTCTTTAAATGCAAATGGAATGTTTTTCGCTACTTTAAAATGAAATTTTACTTGGGTTTTCATTTTGTTGATATAGTAATATGAACCCCTATTTAGCCGTTATGTTATCCTGCACTGGATAATACCAGGCAAAGAATTTTGTGAGGCAAACATATCTTAAAAATACATTCTTACTCATTTAACACAAAGTGAGTGAACAGCTAGTCATTATAGCCTGCTGGTTTAGACATTTATCAGAAGTATCCGACCCGCACAGCCCCATCCCGCAGTCTCCCTAATTAGACAAAGTTTCCATTACCCTGCTAATGAGAATGAGAGCTAGGAGACGGTGGCTTCTACAGTCTGACAAGATCCAACATCCGGCATCCAGGCGTATTTGTATATTTGCATGTTATTCCAGCAGGACCAAGAAGGAACTAAATAATTATCATGTTTAAGTGGCCCCCACGTTGCTATACATTTTTCACAATTCTGCTTTGTGGGAAAATCTCTTAAAACACATTGTCACTTTGAAGCCATTGATTTAATTGAATGTTGGAAGAAGTTGTAAGGATGGAGAGCATGTGGATTTTATTTTTTCTGATGCAAGTAGCATGCCATTTCCTCATCTATGAAGGGTTGGGTCTTACGTTCTTGGACTGGGGTACATTTATTGAGAACACTGCCATTGTTTCTTCTCTATAGAACTTCTTTGGTTGTATGTCCAGCCAAAATAGTTTTTCTTAGTTTTGGATCGCACGGTAAAGGTTTTTTACTGCTGTCTGGGGATTCATAAGATAGATGTCCCTTCACTTCCTGTCCTGCTGAGAACATTTTACCAGACAGGAAGTGAGGAGAACTCTCCAGCAGCAACATAGAACAGAAATAATAATTATTTTCTTAAAGTGGTTGTAAACCCTTACATGCAGTGGTGACGGAAAGTATTCAGACCCCCTTAAATTTTTCACTCTTTGTTATATTGCAGCCATTTGCTAAAATCATTTTGTTAATTTTTTTTTCATCATTAATGTACACACAGCACCCCATATTGACAGAAAAACACAGAATTGTTGACATTTTTTCAGATTTATTAAAAAAGAAAAACTGAAATATCACATGGTTCTAAGTATTTAGACCCTTTGCTGTGACACTCATATATTTAACTCAGGTGCTGTCCATTTCTTCTGATCACCCTTGAGATGGTTCTACACCTTCATTTGAGTCCAGCTGTGTTTGATTATACTGATTGGACTTGATTAGGAAAGCCACACACCTGTCTATATAAGACCTCACAGTGCATGTCAGAGCAAATGAGAATCATGAGGTCAAAGGAACTGCCTGAAGAGCTCAGAGACCGAATTGTGGCAAGGCACAGATCTGGCCAAGGTTACAAAAAAATTTTGGCTGCACTTAAGGATCCTAAGAGCACAGTGGCCTCCATAATCCTTAAATGAAAGACGTTTGGGATGACCAGAACCCTTCCTTGAGCTGGCCGTCCGGCCAAACTGAGCTATCGGTGGAGAAGAGCCTTGGTGAGAGAGGTATAGAAGAACCCAAAGATCACTGTGGCTGAGCTCCAGAGATGCAGTCGGGAGATGGGAGAAAGTTGTAGAAAATCAACCATCACTGCAGCCCTCCACCAGTCGGGGTCTTATGGCAGAGTGGCCCGACAGAAGCCTCTCCTCAGTGCAAGACACATGAAAGCCTGTATGGAGTTTGCTAAAACACACCTGAAGGACTCCAAGATGGTGAGAAATAAGATTCTCTGGTCTGATGAGACCAAGATAGAACTTTTTGGCCTTAATTCTAAGCGGTATGTGTGGAGAAAACCAGGCACTGCTCATCACCTGTCCAATACAGTCCCAACAGTGAAGCATGGTGGTGGCAGCGTCATGCTGTGGGGGTGTTTTTCAGCTGCAGGGACAGGACGACTGGTTGCAATCGAGGGAAAGATGAATGCGACCAAGTACAGGGATATCCTGGACGAAAACCTTCTCCAGAGTGCTCAGGACCTCAGACTGGACCGAAGGTTTACCTTCCAACAAGACAATGACCCTAAGCACACAGCTAAAATAACGAAGGAATGGCTTCACAACAACTCCGTGATTGTTCTTGAATGGCCCAGCCAGAGCCCTAACCTAAACCCAATTTACTATCTCTGGAGAGACCTAGAAATGGCTGTCCACCAACGTTTACCATCCAAGCTGACAGAACTGGAGAGGATCTGCAAGGAGGAATGGCAGAGGATCCCCAAATCCAGGTGTGAAAAACTTGTTGCATCTTTTCCAAAAAGACTCATGGCTGTATTAGATCAAAAGGGTGCTTCTACTAAATACCGAGCAAAGGGTCTGAATACTTAGGACCATGTGATATTTCAGTATTTCTTTTTTAATAAATCTGCAAAAGTGTCAACAATTCTGTGTTTTTCTGTCAAAATGGGGTGCTGTGTGTACATTAATGAGGAAAAAAATGAACTTAAATGATTTTAGCAAATGGCTGCAATATAACAAAGAGCGAAAAATTTAGGGGGGTCTGAATATTTTCCGTCCCCACTGTATATATATATATATATATATATATATATATATATATATATATATATATATATAAATAATTATATAAAATATCGTTACATAACTGAGTGCGGATCCCCCTTACATCAGGGTCCCCAGCGAGCTCCCCTCATTACATCGGCGTCCCCAGAGAGCCCCCCCTTACATCAATGTCCCTAGAGAGCCTCCCTACTTACATCAGGGTCCCCAGAGCCCCCCTCATTACATCAGGCTCCCCAGAGAGCCCCTTCCTTACATCAGGGTCCCCATTGAGACTCCCCCTTACATCAGGGTCCCCAGAGAGCCTCCCCCTCACATCAGGGTCCCCAGAGTGCCTCCCCTTACATCAGGGTCCCCAGAGAGCCCCCCCTTACTTCAGGGTCCCCAGAGAGCCACCCCCCTTACATCAGCTGTTCCTCCTCTAGCAATAAATATAAGCCTCCTAAAGTTTCTTACCTTCTTTAATTTCACAACTTGTGAAGGGTGAGGCGGGGCACTGGCAGCAGCCAGGTCTAAATGAGAAGGCTCCACACTGGGAGGGAGCGGAGTTAGACAAACTTTTGATAGCAACCAACCACTGAGGAGCCAGTGAGACAGGAGGTATGGCAGCAGCCAGCCCAGGACAGGACTGCAAGCCAGGAAAGTTCCACTCTTTGCTGAATGCCAGGGGCGGAGTCACATGGTTGGTTGCCGCGGCGGAAGTACGGCACCGATGAGCCCGTTTTTTTTATTGGCAAATGGTAAACAATTTTAGAGGCATATTTTCGTCAAATTATATATGCAGTGTATGTGGTATGTGTTTATGGAATGATTGTATGATATATACTGTACATTATTTTTCACATTTCGTCCATAAAGATAAAAAAAAAAGATACTTCTAGAATTTTTTGAAATATGACTACCTAATGTTATGAAGATAAGATAGAGAAAAAAACAGAGTGCAGAGTTCAGGCATGCATTACATAAAGAATGCAGGGCTAAGGAGCACGCTACATAAAGAATGTAGGGCTAAGGAGTGCACTACTGAAAGAATGCAGGGCTCAGGAGTGCACTACATAAAGAATGCAGGGCTCAGGAGTGCGCTACATAAAGAATGCAGGGCTCAGGAGTGCATTACATAAACAATACAGGGCTCAGGAGTGCGCTACATAAAGAATGCAGAGATCAGGAGTGACCAACATAAAGAATGCAGGGCTCAGGAGTGCGCTACATAAAGAATGCAGGGCTCAGGAGTGCGCTGCATAAACAATGCAGGGCTCAGGAGTGCGCTAAATAAAGAATGCAGGGCTCAGCATTGCCTATCTATGCAGCCTCCCCAGTGCCCAGCAATGCAGCTTCACCAGTGCGCAGGAATGCAGTCTCACCAGTGCTCAGCAATGCAGCCTCACTTGTGCCCAGAAATGCAGCCTCACCTGTGTCCACATCTCAGCCTCACCTGTGCCCAGGAATGCAGCCTCATCTGTTCCCAGGAATGCAGCCTCACCTGTGCCCACATTTCAGCCTCACCAATGCCCAGTAATGCAGCCTCACCTGTGGCCACATCTCAGCCTCACCAGTGCCCAGGAATGCAGCCTCACCTGTGTCCACATCTCAGCCTCACCAGAGCCCAGCAATGCAGTCTCCCCTGTGCCCAGGAGTGCAGCCACACCTGTGCTTAGGACTGCAGCCTCACCTGTGCCCACAAATGCAACCTCACCTTTGCCCACATCTCAGCCTCACCAGTGGCCGGGAATGCAGCCTCACCTGTGCCCACATCTCAGCCTCACCAGTGCCCAGGAATGCAGCCTCACCTGTGCTCAGGATTGCAGCCTCACTTTAATTTCACAACTTGTGAAGGGGGAGGCGGGGCACTGGCAGCAGCCAGTTCTAAATGAGAAGGCTCCACACTGGGAGGGAGCAGACTTAGACAAACTTTTGATAGCAACCAACCACTGAGGAGCCAGTGAGCCAGGAGTTGTGGCAGCAGCCAGACCAGGACAGGACTGCAAGCCAAGAAAGTTCCGCTCTCCGCTGAATGCCAGGGGGCGGAGTCATATGGTTGGTTGCTAGACGCTGGGCGGTCCTATAAACCAACCACTGCTGGAATGTCAGTCAGTGGCGAATAGGAATCGGGACTGCCGTGGCGGGAGTACGGCATCGCTGCACCCGTTTTTTTTATTGGCAAATGGTAAACAATTTTAGAGGCATATTTTCGTCAAATTATATATGCAGTGTATGTGGTATGTGTTTATGGAATGATTGTATGATATATACTGTACATTATTTCTCACATTTCGTCCATAAATAAAGATTAAAAAAAGATACTTCTAGAATTTTTTGAGATATAACTACCTAATGTTATGAAGATAAGATAGAGAAAAAACAGAGTGCAGAGTTCAGGCGTGCGTTACATAAAGAATGCAGGGCTAAGGAGCACGCTACATAAAGAATGTAGGGCTAAGGAGAGCACTACTTAAAGAATGCAGGGCTCAGAAGTGCACTACATAAAGAATGCAGGGCTCAGGAGTGCGCTACATAAAGAATGCAGGGCTCAGGAGTGCGCTACATAAACAATACAGGGCTCAGGAGTGCGCTACATAAAGAATGCAGGGCTCAGGAGTGCTCTACATAAAGAATGCAGGGCTCAGGAGTGCGCTACATAAACAATACAGGGCTCAGGAGTGCGCTAAATAAAGAATGCAGGGCTCAGCATTGCCCAGCTATGCAGCCTCCCCAGTGCCCAGCAATGCAGCTTCACCAGTGCCCAGCAATGCAGCCTCACCAGTGCCCAGCAATGCAGCCTCACTTGTGCCCAGGAATGCAGCCTCACCTGTGCCCACATCTCAGCCTGACCTGTGCCCAGGAATGCAGCCTCACCTGTTCCCAGGAATGCAGCCTCACCTGTGCCTACATCTCAGCCTCACCAGTGCCCAGCAATGCAGTCTCCCCTGTGCCCAGGAGTGCAGCTACACTTTAATTTCACAACTTCTGAAGGGGGAGGCGGGGCACTGGCAGCAGCCAGTTCTAAATGAGAAGGCTCTACACTGGGAGGGAGCGGAGTTAGACAAACTTTTAATAGCAACCAACCACTGAGGAGCTAGTGAGCCAGGAGGTGTGGCAGCAGCCAGCCCAGGACAGGACTGCAAGCCAGGAAAGTTCTGCTCTCCGCTGAATGCCAGGGGGTGGTGTCACATGGTTGGTTGCTAGACGCTGGGCGGTCCTAGTAACCAACCACTGCTGGAATGTCAGTCAGTGGCAAACAGGAATCGGGACTGCCGTGGCGGGAGTACGGCACCGCTGCACCCGTTTTTTTTATTGGCAAATGGTAAACAATTTTAAAGGCATATTTTCGTCAAATTATATATGCAGTGTATGTGGTATGTGTTTATGGAATGATTGTATGATATATACTGTACATTATTTCTCACATTTCGTCCATAAATAAAGATAAAAAAAGATACTTCTAGAATTTTTTGAGATATGACTACCTAATGTTATGAAGATAAGATAGAGAAAAAACAGAGTGCAGAGTTCAGGCGTGCGTTACATAAAGAATGCAGGGCTAAGGAGCACGCTACATAAAGAATGTAGGGCTAAGGAGCGCACTACATAAAGAATGCAGGGCTCAGGAGTACGCTACATAAAGAATGCAGGGATCAGGAGTGCCCTGCATAAAGAATGCAGGGCTCAGGAGTGCACTACATAAAGAATGCAGGGCTCCGGAGTGCACTACATAAGCAATATAGAGCTCAGGAGTGTGCTAAATAAAGAATGCAGGGCTCAGCTATGCAGCTTCCCCAGTGCCTAGCAATGCAGCTTCACCAGTGCGCAGGAATTCAGTCTCACCAGTGCCCAGTAATGCAGCCTCACTTGTGCCCAGGAATGCAGCCTCACCTGTGCCCACATCTCAGCCTCACCTGTGCCCAGGAATGCAGCCTCACCTGTTCCCAGGAATGCAGCCTCACCTGTGCCCATATCTCAGCCTCACCAATGCCCAGTAATGCAGCCTCACCTGTGCCCACATCTCAGCCTCACCAGTGCCCAGGAATGCAGCCTCACCTGTGTCCACATCTCAGCCTCACCAGTGCCCAGCAATGCAGTCTCCCCGTTGCCCAGGAGTGCAGCCACACCTGTGCCTAGGACTGCAGCCTCACCTGTGCCCAGGAATGCAGCCTCACCTGTGCCCACGAATGCAGCCTCACCTGTGCCCACATCTCAGCCTCACCAGTGGCCGGGAATGCAGCCTCACCTGTGCCCACATCTCAGCCTCACCAGTGCCCAGGAATGCAGCCTCACCTGTGCCCACATCTCAGCATCACCTGTGCCCAGGATTGCAGCCTCTCCAGTGCCCAGGAATGCAGCCTCACCTGTGCCCAGGAATGCAGCCTCACCTGTGCCCAGAAATGCAGCCTCAGTTTTGCCCACATCTTAGCCTCACCTGTGCCCAGCAATGTAGCCTCATCTGTTCCCAGCAACGCAGCCTCACCTGTGCGCTGACCTGACACCCACCAGTGTGTGCCACCCCCCCCCGTCTCAGCACCCGCCCTGCAATCCGGGGACAAATCCGGGGATAGATGGGTTTCTGGGACAGTGCCCTCAGTCCATGGGCCCCAGATTTCGGGCTATAGCTCCAGAAGCCACCCCCTAGCGAAGCCACTGCTTAGTGCTATTCATTAAGACACACTATAGAGGGATATGCTTTGTTCATAGTTCATGTCTGAAGTTTACAACCACTTTATGTAGAGTATGGTGAGTACCCCTGTTTGATTTTTATTTCTGTCTTTCTCCATTACAGATTTTCATTTATTTCCTGTTTGGAAAAAACTTTCTCAGCAGGACAGGAAGTGAGGGAAAATCTTTCTAAGGCCCCTTTCACACTACCGCGACAAAGCCGCACAATTTTGCAGTGATTTTGCCTTAATTTCAGGGAATGCCTGGGTAACTCGCATCAAAGTCGGACCAAAGTAGTACAGGGACTACTTTGAAGTCGGTGCGACTTGAAGTCGCACAGATATTAATGGTACTCATTAGAAATCATCAGGTACAACTTTTCATGCAACTTTGCGGTCCCAAGTCGCAGGACAAGTCACACAAGTGTGAAAGGAGCCTAAGGCTGCAATCACACTTGTGTTTCCTGAATGCGTACAGGATCACATGATTTTGTGCACATTTACGAAACATGCAAAAAAAATTAAAAAGTTGCACTTTCGTTGCCATATATTGTTATTGGCGCCCTAAATGCTGCAAAAAGCTTGAAACTCAAAAAGGTGCATGAGCTACTTTGCTGAATTTGTTGTGCATAAGGCAGTCCATTTAAATTAATGGGCTGCCCTATGCATGCAGCTTGACAATGCGCAGAAAATGTCCATATGTGTGATGTCTGGCATCACACATCATAGTTTGAACAAGGCCTAATAGAGCCCCTGATTGTTAGAAAAGCCTGAAATGAGTTCTAATACTTCCATGCTCTATGCAAAATGAAAAAAAAAAAATTGGCTTGACATACATTTTAAATAAATGTTCAGTATATCTGAAATATATATTAATGACATCTGGGGATTTGTCTGTCCACTTCTTGAATGGACAGGAGCATAAAGAAGACATCTGCTTGACAGGTTTGAAATGTTAACAAAAATGTGTACAAGAGGGAGGGGGTGTGAAATCATATCTTACACATGTGCTATTGAAAATCGCAGATCACACTCTATTGACCCATAGGACATCTGGAGCAACGGTGCATATTCCTATAACATAGCTCCCAACTGCCCCTGATTTCGAGGGACTGTTCCTGATTTGTATGTTTCCTCCTGATTTGTCTCTCATTTTGGTCTGATCTACTGTATATAGTTGTGTATAAAATGCACTATTTATCTTTCAAAACGTGTTTCACAACCTTTCATCCAATTTCTAAATTGCTGCATTTGTACATTTTAAAAGTCATTATAAAGCAATAATAATGATAAAAAAGCACTTGTGGGTTTTACTAATCTTTTTTTTTTTTTGTATACACTTTTACCCCCTTCCTGCCCAGGCTGATTTACAGAGCATGCCGCCCATGAGCAGCAACAGGAGCGCGGCGAGCGCGTTTACGGGGAGGACATCAAACGCCCTACCAGAACTGGCCGAATGACAGAGCCGTCATTCGGATATAGCGCGGTCGGCAAGTGGTGAAAAGAGAAGTATTGGTTTGGGTTTTTTTCCTCCATTATACTTACCTAGGTAGATGCAGCATCGATCCAATGCTGCATCTGTCCCCCAGCGCCTCTACACTGAGAACCGAGCGATCACACATTACCCATAGCTCGGTTCTCACAGCTCCACGAGCAGAGAGCTGCTGAATGTCAATCAGCAGCTCTCCACTCTGCTCCTCCACGCTCATTGGAGCGCTGAGCTGTGGAGGTGCGGGGAGCGGCCGTCTCAGACTCTCATTGGCTCGCTGAGAGGCTGAGACGGGCATCAGTCCAGGCACCTGGCGGATCCAGACTTCGATTGTCAGGATGACGCAGTGCCTGGACTGATTTCTGTGACGTCAGCAGAGATATTCCTCTGAGCTTGTTTGTAGGCGAATTCCCCAGAATGATGTTTCCTCTACACGTCATATATATTGTAGGAGAAGCCCCAAGCTCGGGAGGAAACCCAAGAAACAATAAAGGGGTCTAGAACCGTAACAATCTATCCATCACAAAATGCGGAGGAGCAAGGTTAGGGCTATCCAACCAGTTCTGCCATAAAAGGTTGAACTTTTTAACTGCATTACGTGTCAATATGCCAACTGTTCCCTGAGGAGAAGAGAGTTAACATCCATTGGGCCCTAGTAGGGTCAGCAGATGCCAGCCAGAAGCGTGCTATAAGTTTCCTAGCTAGGTATAGTATTGTGGTTAGCATAATATAAATACCTTTTGGATACATTTCAGTGTTGATCACCCCTAGCAGGTACACCAATGCATTTTTTTTTACTTTTTGTGGAGCTTCGGGCATTGTGGCTCCCATCCCGCCCTGCCCCGCGGCTCCCGTCTCACCCTGCCCCACGGCTCCCATCCAGCCCTGCCTAGCCTCCCTGTATCTGAGAGCCAAGTGAAGTGTTCGGCTGGAAAAAAGCCTGCATACTCTAAACGGACCAATGATAGCTGCACCGCAAGCTATAGAGAGGAGGTGAGTGCACTAAAAACTATGGAGGGAAGGGGGGGAGGCGAGTGGCATCTGCAGGGGAGGTGACAGCTGTGGACCGCAGTGGGGGTGAATTTGTGAAGGGGGGGGTGAAATTGTTAAAGCTGGAAAGAGGGAGAGGTTGTGCAAAGTGAGAGCTGAGTAGTGGGGAGGGGGGCAGGTGATACAGTGGCCAGAGCTTGTAGGGGAGGCTGGCAGGTTGTTTGAAGGTGTAGTTGTGGACTGGGAGTGTAAGCTGTAGATGAGGGATCTGCAGAGTTAAGTTGTTGACAGGTGGTACAAAGGTGAGTTGTGGGAGGTGCTAAGATGATATTGTGGACAGGGGTGCAGAATTGAGGAGGGACAGGGGAAAGAAGAGGTGTGTTGCGGACGAAGGGAGTAGCGAATGGGGGAGAGAAGTGGTGAGCTGCAGACAGGAGAGAGAGAAGTGATGAGCTATGGGGGGAAGAAGAGGTGATCTGTGGACTGAGGGAAGAAGAGGTGAGCCGTGTACAGGAGGAAAGAAGAAGTGAGCTACGGGGGAAGAAGAGTCGAGCTGTGGACTGAGGGAAGTGAGGGAAGAAGAGGTGAGCTGTGGACAGGAGGGAAGAAGAGGTGAGCCGTGGGCAGGAGAGAAGAAGAGGTGAGCCATGGACAGGAGAGAAGAAGAGGTGAGCCGTGGACAGGAGGGAAGAAGAGGTGAGCCGTGGACAGGAGGGAGGAAGAGATGAGCCGTGGATAGGAGGGAAGAAGAGATGAGCCGTGGACAGGAGGTTGGAAGAGATGAGTTGTGGACAGGAGGTTGGAAGAGGTGAGCCATGGATAGGAGGGAAGAAGAGGTGAGCTGCGGACAGGAGGGAGGAAGAGATGAGCCATGGACAGGAGGGAAGAAGAGGTGAGCCATGGACAGGAGGGAAGAAGAGGTGAGCCGTGGACTGGATGTTGGAACAGGTGAGCCGTGGACAGGAGGTTGGAAGAGATGAACCATGAACAGGAGGGAAGAAAGGGTGAGCCGTGGACAGGGGAAAGAAGAAGTGAGCTGCGGACGGGGGGGAAGAATAGGTGAGCTGCA
The DNA here is from genome assembly GCF_042186555.1 of Aquarana catesbeiana. Taxonomy (NCBI): domain Eukaryota; kingdom Metazoa; phylum Chordata; class Amphibia; order Anura; family Ranidae; genus Aquarana; species Aquarana catesbeiana. The sequence continues at coordinate 630,281,724 of NC_133327.1, forward strand.
GACGGGCTGAAGAAGAGGTGAGCTGTGGACACTGGAAAGAGGTGAGCTGTGGACAGGGGAAAGAGGTGAGCTGTGGACAGGGAAAAGAGGTGAGCTGTGGACAGGGTGAAAAAGAGGTGAGATGTGGACAGGGTGAAAAAGAGGTGAGATGTGTGTTATGCGCTCCTAAGTGCCGCACTCTGTGCCTTTTGGGCCTATGTGGATTTGGTGCTGCTTTACTTCTCTCCCCATGGAATGACAGGATTGGGGGTGGAGAGTTGGCTGGGGAGGGTGAGTTCCTGCACCTATTTTCTGAGGAAAAACCCTGGTTGGAGGTATTGATAAAATTGTTTCCCTGTTAAAGAGAATTCCCTGCACAGATGATCAAATGACTTGAGTACACTACCGTCTTATAGTTGTTTAAAAGAAACGCCAGGCCCCCACCCCTGTCCTTGCTATATTGTATGGTAGTCAAGCTGATACAGGCTCAGCCCTTTTTCCAGATAAGATCAAGGAATTGAGAGTCAATCTGTCTGAACCATTTGTTGGAAATCCACATACGAGAATTATGGAAAATATATAGGAGCTGCGGTGCCCAGATCATCTTGATCAGGTTCACCTGCCCCACCACCGACAGCGGGAGCCTACACCATCCTGACATTTAGTACGTTGCTTGTCCAACAAGGGAGTTAGATTAAGTTTCAGGTATTCAGTTGAGTCCGGCGATACCGTTACTCCCAGGTATTTAAAGGTGCTAACAATGGCAATTTGGGATGCCTCTGCAGGGAGGGGGGATTCGAGTGGATCAAGGGGCATAATTACAGATTTGGACAAATTAATAGTGAATCCCGAGAATTCACAGAATTTGATAATAGTTGCCATCAAAGTTTTCAATGATCCACCAGTATCCCCCAGATATATTAGAGCGTCGTCAGCATAGAGAGATAATTTGTCTTCCAGCTGGCCCCTACAGAAGCCCACAATTTCCTGGGTGTTACGAATTAACATGGCAAGTGGCTTTACTGCTAATGCAAGTAAAAGGGGAATAACGGGCATCCCTCACGAGTGCCCCGGTTCAACTTGAAAGGTGAAGAAAAGGAGTTATTGATTCGGATCCTGGCTCGAGGAGCAGAATAGAGAACCTGCACCCAGTTGATAAAAGCCTTCCCCAAGCCAAATCTAGCTAGAATCTCCCAAAGATAGGGCCACTGAACGCTGTTGAAAGCCTTGGCAGCGTCTAAGGATAGAATGGCCCTATCCCTGGGGTTATCCACCATCTGTAAATTAAGGAATAGGCGTTGATTGTTATCCGCCATGGACCGTGTTGGGATAAATCCAGACTGGTCACGGTGAACCAGCCGACCAACAACCCCCGAAAGCCTATTAGCAAGGACCCTAGCGAGCAGCCTGACATCTGTGTTAAGTAAAGATATAGGGCGGTATGAATCTGGTACCTGTCTATCCTTGCCAGGCTTTGGGAGGACCACAATAATGGCCTCCTTCATCAAATCAGGTAAATGACCCGTTTTAGCCACCTCACGTAAGGCTCGCAGCAGCGGAGATAGAAGGATCGACCCATATCTGGAGTAAACCTCAGCAGGTAGTCCATCTGAACCTGGGGATTTGTGATTGGGTGCATCTGCCAGTGCCTCAGTCAGTTCTTCCATGGCTATTGGGGAATCTAAGGCGGCTTTTTCATCTGCGGAGACCTGGGGAAAGGTGCAGTCCTGTAAAAACAAAGCCAAGTCAGAAGGGGTAGCCTGAGTCTTAGAAGTGTATAAATCTGCATAGAATAGCTGAAATGTATCCAAAATGTCAGTGGTAGAGGTACAAACATCAACATTCAAAGTCCTAATCTCAGTAATGGAGGTAGATTCTTATTGTGCCCTAGCAACCATAGCCAACAAATGGCCGTATTCTCTCCCTCGTCAAAATAGTTTTGTTGTAGAAAGTACTGCTTTTTCTCAGCTGCCAACTGTACTACTTTGTTATATAGGGATTGGGCCTCAGTCCAGCTACTATGATTGGCTGGGGTAGGATCAGCCGCTAGTGCCACCTCCCTGTGTTGCAGTTCAAGATGGACCGTATCCTCCCATTTTCTAGATCTACATTTTATACCAGAGATCTCCCTTATAAGGAGACCCCGCAGGAATGCCTTAGTGGAGTCCAATACTACCGCCCCACTAGCAGACTGTTTATTAAAAAGGGGGAATTCCCTCAGTGCTCCAGGGATGGGGTCAGAAGCAGGGAACAGGGTTAACCAAAATGGGTTAACTCTCTACAATGGTCTGACAGTTGAGGCTACAGTGGTCATACGTACCCAGAATGGAGAGTGATCCGAAAGGAGGCGAGGTTCGTATGCAATATCTATAACATGTGGAAGCAGAATATCATTTCCTATACCCATATGAATTCTAGAGAGGCCTCCATGGGAGGCAGAATAGCAAGAGTAGCATTGTGCAGCTCTGTTAGGCCCCCTCCAGACATCTCGCAGACCCATCTCTGAGAGCAAGGCAGCAAAAGGGGTTGCACGGGACATCACCTGTTTAGCTCCATGACGGGTGGACAGCCTGTCCAGATGTGGATCAATAACATTATTAAAGTCCCCTAGAGCTAATACTGGAACCCCGGGGGGCAGAACCCCCTTTCACTGCAATTACAGCTGCAAGTCTTTTTGGGTATGTCTCTACCAGCTTTGCACATCTAGAGAGTGAAATGTTTGCCCATTCTTTTTCGCAAAATAGCTCAAACTCTGTCAGATTGGATATAGAGCGTCTGTGAACAGCAATTTTCAAGTCTTGCAACAGATTCTCAATTGGATTTAGGTCTGGACTTGGCCATTCTAACACATGAATATGCTTTGATCTAAACCATTCCATTGTAGCCCTGGCTGTATGTTTAGGGTTGTTGTACTGCTGGAAGGTGAACCTCCGCCCCAGTCTTAAGTCTTTTGCAGACTGTAATAGGTTTTCTTCTAAGATTGCCTTGTATTTGGCTCCATCAATCTTCCCATCAACTCTGACCAGCTTCGCTGTCCCTGCTGAAGAACAGCATGTCCACAACATGATGCTGCCACCACCATGTTTCACAGTGGGGATGGTGTGTTCAGGGTGATGTGCAGTGTTTGTTTTCTGCCACACAAAGCGTTTTGCTTTTAGGCCAAAAAATTACATTTTGGTCTCATCTGACCAGAGCACATGTTTTCTGTGTCCCTCAAATGGCTTCTCACAAAACTGCAAACCGGACTTCTTATGGCTTTCTTTCAACAATGGCTTTCTTCTTGCTACTCTTCCACAAGGTCAGGTTTGTGGAGTGCACAACTAATAGTTGTCCTGTGTACAGATTCTCCCATCTGAGCAGTGGATCTCTGCAGCTCCTCCAGAGTTACCATGGGCCTCTTGGCTGCTTCTCTGATTAATGCTCTCCTTGCCCGGCCTGTCAGTTTGAGTGGACAGCCATGTCTTGGCAGTTTTGCAGTTGTGCCATACTCTTTCCATTTTCGGAAGATGGATTGAACAGTGCTCCTCTCCACAACTTTATCACTGACCTGTCTGGTGTGTTCCTTGGCCTTCATGACGCTGTTTGTTCACTAAGGTTCTCTAACAAACCTCTGATGGCTTCACAGAACAACTGTATGTATACTGAGATTAAATTACACACAGGTGGACTCTATTTACTAATTAGGTGACTTCTGAAGGCAATTGGTTCCACTAGATTTTAGTTAGCGGTATCAGAGTAAAGGCTGCTGAATACAAATGCATGCAATACTTTTTTTAGATATTTATTTGTAAAACATTTTAAAAACCATTTATCATTTTCCATCCTTTTTACAATTATGTGCCACTTTTTGTTGGTCTATCACACAAAATCCCAATAAAATACATTTACGTTTTTGTTTGTAACATGACAAAATGTGGAAGATTTCAAGGGGTATGAATACTTTTTCAAGGCACTGTATATGGGCTGAAAAGTAACCTGATCAAGTGACACAGTTGTTATTTTTATAGGTGTAAATAAAAGTAAAAAATTTTAAACCCTTGGGGTGGGAGTGCACAATGACCATTCAGGACTTGGTTACCCTGTTCTCCTGACACTTGTCCCCTACAAGAAAAGCATGAATATTACCCTTAATAGCAGGATTGCCAGTTATTTTTTTAATGAAAACTGCAGATTAAAAACAAAAAATGTATAAATCTTTTGGAATTAAATTAACATATTAAAGCTGAGGGTTAGTTTTTTAAGGGATATAGCAGTTAGTTATGTGTAATGGGGTGTATCTTATTACCTGCAGATGGGTGCCTCTGGCAAAAATCTTCTCTGCTATGCCTCCTTCAGACCCGCCCAGTACTGTCCTGAGTTGGTGTCTTCCAGTGCTGTGGAGGTTAACAGCCTCCGCTGCTACTGAGAAAAGTTGCACCGCTTACTATCCCCTTTCTGCCATTAACAAAACTTGTTCTATTATTGTCCCACAATGCATCATGTTCTGTGAATGGGCCATGGAAATCCTGTCATTCAACTGCTGCACATCCATTCTTTAAATGTGATGTATTATGGGACATTAATAGTAAGATTTTTGAGAATAGTGGAGAGCGCAGAAAGGGTTGGGCGAACAGTGCAACTTTTCTCAGTAGCAGAGGCTGCTTTTAATCTTCATGGCATCGGAACATAGCCATTCAGGGTAGTATCCGGCTCTGAAAGAGACACAGCAGGGAAGATTATTACCAGAAGCAGCAGCTCGTAGGTAATGTGATACACACCATTGAACATAACTAATGTGTTTTGTGCTGTACCCCTGCTCCTTAAAGCTGAGATGAGATCTTTGTGTTTCGGTGTAGATATACTTTAAGGCCACTGTTTTGATGCGTGGGCTACACTTTCTTTATGTAATTCAAGACTTATTTTCCAAATTTACCGGTGTACCTTTACAAATAATCAAATGATTCCTGAGATTTTGATAAAATACTCAGATTCTTATGAATTTCCAAAATGAAAAAGTATCCCTTAGTTCAGTACTAATCTCTAAAGGTTCTGCCATGTGCTCACAGCCATCTGTGGTGGAGATATTCCCAAGCAGTTTTGTTAATGCAACATCCACAGTATTTTCAAATGTTGATACTACGAAAATGTAATGTGATTGGATTTGGACAAGAGCCTTAAACAGACCACCCTCTTTATTTATTTTCATGCCAATCAGATCACACAAACTCTGGTAGAATGTTGAAAGTATTCCTGGGCTTTACATTGCGAGACATTCCTATGCGTCATAAATATCTTTCCTCATCTCATTATAAAGAAACACTATTTTCTCATTCTTTTCAGGAACCTTTCTAAAGAAGTCTCTGATGGGAAAAGTAAGAATTAGATGTGGCTTACATCCTTAGGGATGTGATAAATTAGAGCCAGAGATAATGCTATAGATGGGTATGGCACACAGAAAGTACCACACCACCAGAGCGTGCTAGCTAGTGCAATATTGGTCAGCTTACCATACCATATATGAGGCTTAAATTGTGGCCCCTGGTACCACTGACAGGCTGCACATAATATCCAATATATGTGTAGCACTAACTCTCAGTGGGGCTGCTGGTTTAAAGCGGGCGTGTTACCTTCACTCTCGATACCTCTGTTTCACCGGCACCGGGTCTAGGGTTCCGTTGAGTTTACTTCTGGATGATATAAGCACCAAACACTTGAGTAGGTTTTCCAATGCTTTAATGAACAAATAAAGGAAGTAGCAGGAAAGAGGCAGAAGGAAAGCTGCAGGGAAGCTCAAATACCTTTCCTTAGTATTTTTCAGAACATTCTTAGTAATTGAACACTTGTAGATGAATGCGCTCCCCTTGTGGGATTCAATCTTTGCCCGCCTGGATAGACCTCTCTCACTTGTCTAGCAGCCAGTACGCAGCACGAACAAAAGTCTCTGCCACAGACTTGTTTGAAATAAAACCCGTACGATCCTCTGCCACTGAATGTTATGGTTTGCGATGTATGTCAGACACAGTACTTGAACCTTTAAGCCAACCCAGCAGTACTATGCAGTAAGACTACTTCAGGATACGTCCTCCAACCGAGTCACCAGGCCCCTCTCACGACCAGCACTCTGCATGATCCTTCCATGACGGGTCCTCCCCTGGGATCTTCTCGGTTGTCCAGCTTCTTCACTCAGGATAGACAGCTCAGGACCATTCCTCTGCTGCTGTGGTAGGCCCCAGACAGGCTTCTGGGCCCACCCACACGCCACAGCGATGTGGGCCTCCGGAACGGAGGACCACGAGGTGGTACTCTTAACACATACCTGTCGGCCAGGAGGGCCAGCAGGTGGCTGAAAACGAACCCCAGAACATGGCGTCTGTCCCATAAATACCCTCTCCCAGAATGCAACTCGGAGGACCACCTCCACCGAGTTATCTCCGGGACAGAGGAGCACTCATACGCTTCAACACGTTGCTTTTCCAACACTGGCCCATGGCGACAACGACACCCACCTGCACATTGTGGAACTACACGCAACGTCAGCCAAGCTGGAACAGAGGCAAATATAACTTCCTATAATAAGTGACCCACTAGATTTACCTATCAGCGGTAGATTAAAATCTACCAGCGCTACATATGCAATGCTACAGAAGACACAGAGACTGCAGGCATACAACAAGAGATGGTTTGAGATTGACGACATGCTGTGCATGTGGTTGGAGACTGGAGACAAGCTTCAGGAGATAGTTAGAGACTGGAGACATAATACGTAAGACCAAAGTCAACATCGCTTAGCCCATATGAATCCATTACTATTTTCAAACCAGCACTTGAAGCATTGATGAAGGGAGAGCATTGTAGCCCCCAAAACGCATTGGTCTTCTATCCTCCTAAAACTGTGATGTGGCACTCTTGTACTTCCCATATACTTACCTTTATTCACCCAGGGCGTCCTTGAGGCCCCTTCATGTTAGACAGCCAATTAACCAGCGTCATTGCATTCTACAGTATGGGCATTCACACTTTCTTAACATTAGGGTAAGACTGCTTTAATATATTCTGCCTGGAAATATGTGGAAAACATAAGGGACATGTGGCATAATAAACTCATGGCTTTTCTTCAGGGTAGAGGTACACCTGGAGGGAATAAGCAGGGGACTAAATGGCTGTATGACTGTATGAAAGGCCCGGCAACTAGAAGGTAGAATTGGTTGGAAAAGTTGTGGGCTTGAAACAGATGAACCATGTTAGGGTGGGCCCAACGTAGTCAGAGTCCATTGTAGAATCACAGCTGGTTTGCCAAGAAAAGCCTATGGATCAAGGTTGTAACCTTGAAAAGGAACTTATATACTTAGTAAGGTTGAATAAAGACACCAGTCCAACCTGAGTGAGTTTGGGTGCGTGTCTACAATTGTGTACATTGTGTCTCATTAAGATGCTTATCTGTTATATTATTATTTATTTAAGGTACCCATAGAGCACCGTCAATTTATGCAGTGCTCCACACATAGATCGCACACTCACATTGGTCCCTACCCTCAAGGAACCCACAATCCAAGGTCCCCAACTCACATTCATATAATAGGGCCAATTTTGGGCAGAAGCCAATGAACCTACCAGCATGTCTTTTGCGGGAGGAAACTGGAGCACCCAGAGGAAACCCACGCAGGCACAGGGAGAACATGCAAACTCCAGGCAGGTAGTGTCATGGTTGGGATTCGAACCACCAACCCTTTTTACTGCTACGTGAGAGTGCTACTCACTACAAAACTGTGCCATCACTGTGCCGCCCACCCATTGCACTTTCATGGAAAAAAATATTGCAAATATAAAAACCTTCCGACAAGCACTCAAAATGCTTGTGGTATGTGTGTAAAGGTCACACACTGGCTGATAACGCTGGTCATAAACAATGAGTTCAGTTATTGGCACCTCCTGCTGCTCGCGCTGTTTTCAGTTGTTTACATGCAATCAAAGTCAACATGGTAAGTGATTTACATGAACATCTGACCAATGATCAAATTCCTTTCTTTGTAGATAAAAGTAAAATGAAGTAATAAGGAATTTGGCTTACCTTAGTGGACTCTGCGACTGCTTCAGTGGCTGAGGTTCTTCCTGATTTCTCCTCTCCAGGCTCTACAGGTAGTGATTCTGCTTCCAGATTAATAGGCAGAATGCTGGAGCAGGTGCTGGACCCTAATGAAGTTTTGAAAGCAGTTCTGAAAATCAAAACCATCAATTAATGTATGTAACAAAACATCCTTCTGAAAATTCACATACAAGTAGCCAACGAAAAGTTACAAGCAATCAACACTTGAAATAACCATTACATTTGTATATGACATTGTCCAAAATTAGTAAAATAGGATGATAAGGATTATAAGATTCAAGATGCATTGCTCTCACAGCTAAAGTGAATTGCACTTTCATGGAAAAAAATATTGCAAAAATAAAAAATAATATAGCATATACAGTTTACTTTTCCCTTTCAACCTGCAACCACTGTAATTTTCTTTAAAATTGAAAGCAACATGGCAACCTGAAGGCATTCTGTACACCACTGGTGTAAGAACACCCAAGAAGTGTAATTTGCCTGAAGTCTGAACTAAGATACAGGTCAAACTTTAGGCACCCCCTCCAACAGGAATTACAGTTCTGGTGAAGATACTCTCCAAGGGTTAAATACTTCTAAAGGGATGCAGGCCCTGCAGCTTTCTTCATTAGAACACTGAGTACATCAGTTGATTATAATGAACCAGACCCTCCCATTCAGAATCAGTCTGCAAAGGAAAAACTGTGAAACATACAGCTATTTCTTCAGAGCAACAAAAGGTAGAAATCTTCCACAAAGTTAGCACTGACCGTACGCACATATGTGGCCTCAGCTTGAAGGGGTTATACCAGGGTGATGCCTGGAGCTGCAGGCATCAACCAGGTACCATTTTTTAGAGCGGGCGGTCGGCTTTTTAGAGTTGAAAATGTTTTTATTGTTATAAAGCAACAAAAGAAATAATACAATTGACATAAAATATGGCATATTGAGAGAACAACCAGCGAGCTAAGCTGTTAGTTGTTAAGTAAATTATAATATAGATAAATCATGTCAAGTATCAGGATAATAGATCAGATAAAAAAAAAGAAAATAAGTAGGGAAAAAGAAAACAGAAAAGAAAAGGGGGGAAGGGGAGGGTTGGGGGGGGTTCCGCTGGCTGGGGTTGAGGAGGAAGGACCCCAGATCCTCAGACATGGTCAAGGGATCAGCGGGTATTCAAATTTGTGGGGGAAGCTGTAATCGGAGAGGCAGGAAGCAAGGAAGACAGCGTATCTGAGGAGGAGAAGCGTCGCCAGACCGACCATAATATTGTGAATTTCTCGTAGGTGTCATTGTCAAGCGCCAGCATCGCCTCCATACGCATAATATCATTCATGGTGGAAGTCCAGAGAGACAATGGGGGGATAGTCGCTGTCTTCCAAAAGAGGGGTATGAGTTGGCGAGCCGCAGACAGGAAGAAACGTAGAAGATTGCGTTTTTTGAGAGGCTATTGAACCTGGCAATATAGATAGGAGGTCTATTTCAGGGGTCAAGTGCAGAGGGTCATCGTAAATTTTTTCATAAACCTGGGATACCTGATTCCAGAATGGCCGGATCCGATCACACTCCCACCAGATATGCAGGTACGACCCTGTTGTGAAAGAACAACGCCAACAAATAGATGAAGTTGAGGGGAAAATTTTCCATAGAGAGGCGCCATGACCTTAAAATTCTTTTCTTGTGAGTAGCATGAGATTGAGGACTTATGTGCGAAATGAAACGCGGTTTGCCAATCCGCTCTGGAAATAGTCTTTCCCAGGTCTGCCGACCATACTCTATTGTAGGTGGGTAGGTCTTTCTGTGTAAGAGATTGAATAAGACTGTAGATATGTGAGAGCAAGTGTCTAGGTAGTTCTTGCAGAGAGCTGAGGTGTTCAAAGTCAGTCAAGGGGCGATGGACCTGGGAGGAAGTGAAAAGATGTTTTGTAAAGGTGGAAAGGTGTATGGAAGTGAGCCAGTCTCGATTTCCTGGAGGGATATTTGGTGTTCCATTGTCCGCCCGAATGAAGGAGTGTGCTTGCGGCCATGAGGAGCGGGAGAAAGAACCAAAGCGTAAGCCCCTATACCTTGTGGAAAGGCAGGATTATCGAAAAGTGGTGATAAGGGAGATGGGTCCGAAGACAGGATCTCGCATAGACCTCTCTTATACCAAAGTACAAGGGCAGCTGTAGTTAGGGATGATGAATCAGCCAAAGCTGATAAGTTACGTTTATAGCCCCAAAGTAAAGCCCTGAGATCAACGGGGGACATATCCTGTTCAACCATAACCGAAGCTTTTTGGAAAGGTCGTGGGAACCAATCAAGGATATGTGCCGTTAATGTGGCTTTGTAATAAAGTTCAAAATCAGGTAGACCTGTACCACCTTGCAATTTTGGTCGGGTGAGTAACTTAAATTTGATACTCGATAATCCTTTATTCCACAGAAAGCGGATGGAAAGAGAGCGCAGAGTAGAGAAAAAGGATTTGGATATTACGGTCGGAATGGTCTGAAATAGGTAGAGCAATTTGGGTAAGGTGTCCATCTTAAGGGTGTTTATGCGTCCAAACCAGGGTATGGGTTTGTCCCCCCAAGAGGCAAGATCTTTACGGAGTCGGGAGAGGAGGGAGATGTAGTTCAGTGTAAAGAGAAGTGAAAGGTTAGCCGGTATGGTTACGCCTAAGTACGTAATACCCTTGGACTGCCAATGAAAAGTATTAGGATTTAAGGGAGGACAGAGTGGAAGCAGAGAATGATATTAAGCGCCTCAGTCTTAGAGATATTGAGTTTAAAATTACTCAACCTTCCAAAGTGTTGAAACTCCGAGAACAAGGAGGGGAGGGTAATACAGTATGTGGTTGGCGTGCGTAAATGAGTAAATCATCAGCGTATAGTGCAAGCTTATGGTGTGCGGATGGTGTGTGTAAGCCTTGTATGGAATCATTTTGGTGAATGGCACATGCTAGGTTCCATTACTATAACAAAAAGAAGGGGTGAAAGGGGGCATCCCTGGTGAATCCCGTTGGAGATATCAAATGCTGCTGAAGAAGTACCATTAACCAGAACCGAAGCAGAGGGATGGGAGTAGAGTGACATAATTTTGGAGATGAAAGGGGATCCCAACCCAATTTGCTCGAGGGTAAGTTTTAGAAAACGCCAGTTAACCCGATCGAAAGCCTTCTCGGCATCAAAGGAAAGAAGGCAGATCTGTTGATGGTGGCGTTGGGCATAGGAAATGAGGTTAATAGTTTTGGTGGTGTTGTCCCGTGTCTCTCTACCCGGGACAAAGCCCACCTGATCTCTATGTATGATCCCGGGGAGAGAGGGAGAGAGACGATTAGCAAGGATTTTAGCAAAGAGCTTAAGGTCAATGTTTAAAAGCGATATCGGGCGATAACTGCTGCATTGGGAAGGGTCCTTATTGGGTTTTGGTAAAATGGAGACATTGGCTGATAAGAGTGCTTTGGAAGGGAGAGTGGTGTCATCTATGGAGTTGAAGGCCTTAGTGAGAAACGGTACCAACAATGGTGCAAAGGTTTTGTAAAACCTCGGGGAGTAGCCATCGGGGCCTGGGCATTTACCCGTTTTTAATTCCTTGATGGCGCCTAGGAACTCCGGTTCCAACAGGGGGCCATCCAAGTCCGTGGACACCTGGGGGTTAATCACAGGTAGCGCCGTTTCCATTATGTAAATCTGCATTGGGTCTTGGGAGGGAGGCAGAGAACTAGGAGGGGAGGTTTGCGGAAGATTATATAACTGGGCATAGTAGTCTTTAAATGTGGTGGATATGTCTTTGCAACCGAAAACTTTAGTCTGATCTGGTTTAGTGATGAAGGGGATAGGAAGACGTGGAGCCCTGGGATGGATAACCCGTGCCAAATGTTGACCGCATTTATTGGCTATAGAGTAGTAAGATTTTCGGGCACGGTCCCTAGCTATGAGAGAGTGTGAGTCTAATAATTGGAGTAAATCCCGATGGGAGTTGGAAAGGGCAACAAAAGTGGAGGGATCTAGATTTAGTTTGTGTAGGGATTCCAGATCCGAAATGTTGGTCAGGAGGCGCCGGATGTCGTCAGACCTAATTTTTTTCAAGCGAGAACCGTTTTGAATCAGGACGCCCCTGACCACACACTTCAGAGCCTCCCATTGGTTGAGTGGAGAAGTTGTATCTGCTATGTGGTCAATTCTAAAGTTATGAATTGCTTTAGTAACTTCAGCGATGCATACTGAGTCCCTCAAGAGATTGTCATTGAGGCGCCAGGAGTGCCCCCTACGTGACTGTGGGGGTCGGGCGAAAGACAGATATACCGGAGCATGGTCAGACCAAAGGGCATGTCCTAGGGAGGTTTGTAAAGGTGTATCTAAGAGGGATTGGGAAATGAGAAAATAGTCCAGTCTGCTATATGAGTTGTGTGCTATAGAAAAGTATGTGAAATCTCTGTCTGTAGGATGATGTACACGCCACACATCCACTAGGTGATAAGAATGTAGAAGAGATTTTATGTGTGAGAGTGAGGTTGTGGACATGGAAGACTTACCAGTAGAGGTGTCGGCAGACGGGGAAAGAGCCACATTGAAGTCGCCTCCAACGATAACACTAGAACCTCCAAAAGAGGTCAGTCTGGCGAGAGTGGATGATAGGAAGCGCGCCTGATCTGTGTTTGGAGCGTAGATGTTGGCGACCGTAAAAAGAAAATTATTAAATTTTAATTTGAGAAACATAAAGCGACCATGATCATCAACATATGAGTAAATAACCTCAGGGTGAAAGGACCTATGAAACGCGATCGAAACCCCTTTGGATTTTGCAGCGGGGTTGGTACTGTGAAACCAAGTGGTATAGTATCGATTGCGCATCATGGGTATGGAATCAGTCCTGAAATGGGTTTCTTGTAGGAAGAGAATATTAGTTTTCTGTTTGTGCAAGTGATAGAGGATCTGACTACGTTTCTCCAAGGTATTAAAGCCTCTACAATTGTAAGAAGCTAGACTAAGTGGTGGAGTAGCGGTCATATCAAGGTGGGTACAATGGGAAAGGGGAGAAAAAAGAAACAACGAGAGTCCCTCGTGAGACCGCCCCAGCCAGCAGAGGAGGGGAAGGGGAAGGGAAAACGGGAGGGGAGGGGATAGGTGCAAGGAAGGGAGCAGAAAAAGATATAAGAGATATAAAAGTAGTACCAGAAAGGAGCAAGGGAGGAGGGAGAAAGAGAGGAGAGAGCGGGGGAAGGAAGAGAGTCCCAGTATCCATAATTGTCAAATCGATATTACAGTCTGACCTGAAAAGATCAGAAGAGGGAGACTGGGACCCTGATCCTTGCGAATTAAACAATATACTGATTGTAGTAAGATAGACCACAAGGTGGTACCAGTTAATCAAAAATTGAGAAAAAGAAAATAAAATACAACACATAAAACTGTAAAGTATAGAACATCTGTAAACCATGATACGGTGCCAAGTAGGGGCACCGAGTATTCCTTAAGGGGGGGTTAGTGTTTAGCATGGCGGGAGCTCCCGGAGCCCCGGGGACCACAGGGCCAATAATATGTGAATCAGACTGGGCTGTACAAGTAAGCGTAATAAGCATAGATAAGTATAGATAATAAAATATCATAATCTTAATCACGATGGGGGAAAACATGGATTGATACAACATTATAAACAGTTGAGTGTGCCATGAAAGCAATAGTGGGATGCAAACAGGCGCACCAGTCCCTGGGAAAAAGGAAAAGTGGTAGTTCAAAAGCAGCGAGCAGGGACCTCCGGTGTGAAGGAACTGGATGAACAGCGGGATCAGTTTCGCAACAGGTAAGAACTGCGACAGTCCCAGACGGCCTAGGTGAATCTTCCCTACACAGCTTGTGAGCCATTGTGCAATTTTTAGCAGAGGAACCTGGTATCTTCTAAAGCATAAAAACCCCGAACACGGGAAACAACAAAATGAAAGAAAAGATTGACATCCTCCAATTGAAGAAAAACCAGTAACAGTAACTGCTTGCTGGAAGAGGTGTGGGAGAGTGAAGACCATCAACAGAAGCTCGAGGAGAGAAAATTCTCAGAGCTCCAAGGTAGTGCAGGGGGCATTCCTGCTCATGTGGAGAAGAAGATAGGTGACCAGCCAGTCTATAAGACATCAATCATCAGGGTCTATGCGGGGTAAAGATCCAGGACGGCGTTTGCGGCTTTGTTTTTGCCACTGCGGGATATACGGCAGGCCTGGTGTAGTTGGAGAGAAGGGCCAATCCGGCACAGACACCTGTGGCAACTCCAGGGTGCCTAGGAATGCAGGAAGGTCACCCAGCGTGTGGAATGTGGCTGTCTTACCAACATGGTGCACTCGCAGCTGAAAGGGAAAGCGCCATTGGTATTTCATTTGGCGTGATTGGAGAAGCTGTGGGAAAGGCTTCAGGGCCTGCATGGTCAAGGTTAAACGTGAAAGATCAGGTAACAGCATCACGGGAGTGGTATTAAAAAGAATAGAGTCCTGCGTGCTGGCGGCCCGCATGATGGATTCCTTAATGTTATAGAAATGCACTCTGCAGAGCGTGTCACGAACAAATGAGGGGTCAGGATTCCTAGGGCCTGAGGTCCTGTGAACCCAATCTAGCTCAAGTGGGTTATCTTTAGGCAATTGTAAGAGCTGATTAAAAATGGCCGTCACAGCCGCCCTCAAGTCCTTGGGTTCCACCGATTCAGGAATGCCGCGTATGCGGATATTATTACGCCTGTTTCTGTTTTCGATGTCATCTTGCTGAAACGCAAGGTGCTGCAGCATGGTTGTGTGAGAGTTAAGTATTTCCTCATGCTTCTGAACAGAGGTATGGAGTGTCTCTGCTGTGGCTTCAATATCCTCAAAACGAACACCAATGTCCTATTTAAGCTCAGAGATCTCCTGTTTGTAGGTTTTCTCTATGCGGTGTACACACTGCTCAAAATCAGCTTTGGTAGGAAGAGACCGCATGTAGCTGTGCAGGGATCTCATCTGGGATTCTAGATCCCAGCCAACCTCAGAGCCTATGGATGCAGTGGAACCACACCTGAAAAGTCTGGGAGGAGAAGCTTGAGTCACAGGGGTAGTGTGGGATGTCTGGGAACAGGCCATAGAGTCCAGGGCTGACTCGGAGCAGGCCGGGGACGGAGGCGCCGGCGCCATCTTGGATCTCGGCTGGCGCTGGGGCGCAGCCGAAGATCGGGTGAAAAAGCCCCTCAAATCCCCTCCTGGGCGAGATCCCCCCGTTCCCTGCTGGTCCCAGTACTTAGCTTTCTCCATTGGAGTCTTTTAAACAGCCGGATTTGGTTCAGGAACGCCCTGTAGAGCCGAGGGGTCCAGGAGCTGAGGCGCAGCACATCCTCTCACTCCATGCGTCAGGCCACGCCCCCCGCGTTCGGCTTTTTAGTGATAACAACCGATGTGGCTAAAAGCTGCTCGGCTATTTTCCTAAAGGAGCGGGAGGGAACATCCTCCCCACCTGCCACCTTCCATCACTCTTCCTGGGCCTCCCGTTCCACTAGGTTGACCCGGTCCACGACTCGGCACTTCCACTTCTGCCGGCTAGGCTGAGACTGGCATGAAGCTGGAAATGGCTTCAATCGAGTCGCCTATGTAAAAACATGAAAGCGACGTCACTTCCAGTTTACTCGGCTGCCAATGGCGCAGATTAAAAAAAAATAATTACAGTATTCAGAATCACTGTTTTTGGCGATTGGAATACTTTAAGTGCAAAGGAGGAATTTGGGATCTTTTAGACCCCCGATCCCTCCATAAGGAGTACCTGTCACCACCTATTAGTCCTCATGCACACGGACGTTTTTACAGCTGCTTTTTTGAGCTTTTCTTGCAGCTTAAAAAGGCCTGTCTATGTTAGTCTATGGCTTCATGCCCACCTAGGCGTTTTTGAGCTGCAAGTGGCATAGGCGTTTTTAAGCTGTAAAAAAAACCCAGGACCAGTGGGTTCTGAGAGACGTTTTTCAGCTGTAAAAACGCTTTAACGCTGAAAAACGCTGAAAAACGCTCAAAAACGTCATTCACCAACGTTTTTTAGCGTTTTTGATCCATTGAAAAAAAAAAAAAAACGCTCAAAAACGCTAACGCGGAAAAACGCTCAAAAACGCTCAAAAACGCTATTACAAAAACGCTGAAAAAAGCTGAAAAAAGTCACTGCTAAAATACTGGCGTTTTCATAACGTTTTTTTAACAGCCTGTGTGCATGAGGGCTTACTGTCACAAGGGATGTTTACATTCCTTGTAAATGCAATAAAAGTGATCAGAATTTATTTTTTTAAAGGGACAATGTAAAAGAAAATTAAATAAAATAAATAAGAAAATTTTTTTTTTTTTTAAAGTGCCCTGTCCCTGAGTGCTCATGCAGCAAAGAAAACGCATGCATAAGTCACGCTCGCTTATGTAAACGGTGTTAAAATCACAAACGTGAGAGCAATAATTCTAGCAAAAGTCTTCCTCTGTAACTCTAACCTGGTAACCGTTAAATTTTTTTCAAGTGTCGTCTATGGAGATTTTTAGGTACCGTAGTTTGTCACGATTCCACAAGTGTGCGCAATTTTAAAGCATGACATGTTAGGTATCTATTTACTCAGCGTAACATCCTCTTTCACATTATGCAAACAAAATGGGCTAACTTTACTTTTTAGTTTTCTTTTTAATTCATGAAAATGTCTTTTTTTCCCCAAAAATTTCACAAATACCGTGTGACATAAAATATTGCAACAATTGCCATTTTATTCTCTATGGTCTCTGCTAAAAAAATATATATAATGTTTGGGTGTTCTAAGTAATTTTCTAGCAAAAAATATGGATTTAAACTAGTAAGCAACAAATGTTAGAAATAGGCTTAGACATGTAAGGGTTAAACCCCTGCAATGTCCATTGATCCCACAATGGGAATTGTTTTTTCTCAACAAAAGTTGTAGTTACTTTTTAACCACTTCAATACAGGGCCCCTTCCTGCCAGGCCAATTTTCAGCTTTCAGCGTTGAATGACAAATGTGCGGTCATGCAACACTGTACCCAAATGAAATTTTTATCATTTTTTCCCCCACAAATAGAGCTTTCTTTTGGTGGTATTTGATCACCTCTGCGGTTTTTATTTTTTGCGCTATAAACAAAAAAAGACAATTTTGAAAAAAAACACAATATTTTTTACTTTTTGCTATAATAAATATCCCAATTTTAAAAAAAAATAAACAAATTTATTCCTCAGTTTAGGCCGATATGTATTCTTCTACATATTTTTGGTAAAAAAATCGCAATAAGCGTATATTGATTGGTTTGCGCAAAAGTTATAGCGTCTACAAAATAGGGGATAGATTTATGCCATTTTTATTATAATTTTTTTTTACTAGTAATGGCGGTGATCTGCAAATTTTTATTGTGACTGCGACATTGCAGCGGACACAGCGGACACTTTTGACACTATTTTGGGACCAATGACGCTTATACAGCGATCGGTGCTATAAATACGCACTGATTACTGTTCAAATGTCACTGGCAGGAAAGGAGTTAACACTAGGGGGCGATCAAGGGGTTAACTGTGTTACCTTGGGAGTGATTCTAACTGTGGGGAGATGGGAATGATGAGGGGAGGAGACCGATTGGTGTTCCTATATACTAGGAACACACAATCTGTCTCTCCCCTGACAGGACCCCCTGACAGGATGTCGATCTGTGTGTTTACACACAGATCCACGTTCCTGTCCTGTCACCAGCAATCGCGGGTGGCCGGCGGACATCGCGGCCGCCAGGCACGCGCATGGGCTCCCGAGTGACGCTGCGGCGTATGTGCGTGTTATTAGTTAGAGATCAACACTTCCCCTTCTTTTTCTACTAATTTTTTATCCATTTTTTATTGTCATTATTTTTCTTTATTCTTTTTCCACCTAGCATGATTGACATATTGATTATGCACGTTTTTATTCTAGGTAGTATTCACTGGCGCATTATTTTGTCTTACTATGAATACCAGCAACCTGGGTCTTGTGTCCAGGGGTGGCCTGTATGCGTCCCACCTGCACGGGACCCCAGGTTACCTCAGCTCCCGGGTCGGACATTTTTCTGGACCCTGGTACCATACCCGCTACACCCTTCTGTACTGACTACATGTAAGTACTCAGGGTGGGCTCTTCTGCCTTCCCCTAGTATGACTAGTCACACTCAGACTAATTGCACTTTACTATATTTTTTCTAGACGTCCCTGTGCTATCGCCCCTGATGAGTGTCCTTCACACGAAACGCGTCGGACATTGTGGGATGCAGATATATGTCTATAGTATATTTTTACTCCAGAACTATTCAATTTGTACCATGATTTTACTGTTTACACCTTTAGTCCCGGTGAAAGTGTTGCTGTAACACCACTTGTACACATATGGAATTTTCTGTTTTGTCTGTATAATTTATCAATTGTCTCCACTACATGGCACCAAGTGGGTATATATTTGATGTACTCTTGATGTCTGTATTAAGTTTGCACATACATATGTGCTTGCAAATACTTTATGAAATGATATTTATTGCAATGTCTTTTATATATGTGGTTTATGATATTGATATGATTGTGCATTCTATTACAATCAACAAATATGTATTTTATATCCAGTCATTTCCACGGTGTCCATGACCTCATTTTAAAGTCCCAACTTTCCCATTTTTAGTCTCTATACCATCGGGAAGCCAAGGACGTCATATGATGCCCCCCCCCGGAGGGACAGAGTGTTCCTGGGAATGTCATATGACAATGGGCGGGTAGGGAAGTGGTTAAGAAGGAGAGCCCCTGCATTTGCGGCAAACATATTTTCTCACAAGGATCTGCAGCACTGCTTCCTTTTTCTTGTCCATTACCACTTTGTGTACGTGTCTTTTTGTGACCACCGTTAGCTATAACTCTAGTATTCTGGTATTGCTAGGTGAAATCTGTTACGTTCTCAGGTATGTGAATCACAGCATGAATCACAGCAATATTGGTCTCATGGCTGCCATTGGGGAGATCAGGGACCTTTTTCTATTCTTTTATTTTGTATTCTGCTCTGTTTTACTCTATTATATTCTATTCTTTTATTTTCAATTCTATTATATTCTATTCTTTTCTATTCTGTTCCTTAATTTTCTATTCTTGTTTATTCTCTGCAGAAATTCAAATTTGAATTTCATCTGAAATTTAGTTTCGTTAGTTCGGATTAGTTTAAATTTGTTACTACTGTAATTCGAAAATTTGCATTCGTTTTGGAACGAAATTAATCGCACATATCCACACCTAAATTTTCTGTCCTTTTTCCTGAAACCTAGCCCTGTGTGGGAGTGCATAGAAGTTTTCAAATTTTTCACAAAATGTTTCCTAATTTTTTTGCAAAAGCCATCCCTGGACATATCTCTCTCCTATTCTCCTAAATGTACAGCATCTCAATTCAACTATGCACAGCTAGTTACTATTTGCATGTGAATGGGGACATTCACAAATTGCCTGTGTATAGTGTGATTAAAAAATCTCTCTAATTGCAACTATTCTCATGATTGGGGTATTGCCCACATTATCGGCTGTATGCCATCACCCAATACCCAATTACCACCTTACCAAATTACAATAATTAAGCCAGACAACTTGTTTTTGGGTTAAAATGGCCATAGCAGCCTATTTTATTACACAAATACAAACCATAACAAAAACTTTAATAAAAGAAATAACTGCAAAAAACTGCATAGGATTTTTGAAGGCACCCTTGACTGTTCAAATTTCTGTATCTGGCACTACCTCGCCTATTACGGCCCCCAGCCGTGCTTTACGCCAGCTCTGGGACAAATTTAGGCAAATTCACCAGCCAATACAGCCAACTATTACTCCCGCCCTTATTTGGGCAGGTACACCCCTACCAGAGATGGGCCCAACCCATCTTTTTCCAAAGAAATTCACTATCCCCGCCTTCAAAAACCCTACGACCTCTGCCAAGACGCCCGGCGTGAAACCTTACGCCTGGGCGGCCCGCCACACCCACAGAGCTCTTTGAATGCCGTCTTGTAAGCCCAGGAACCAAAGATCAATCCCTACTGCATTCAAATGAACCCCATCCCCTCTCAAGTACAACCACGGATCCTGCTCCAATTCCCTGTGACGAATCGCCAAACCGCCGTTGCGGACAAAAAATTTTGCTACAGCCTTATTGATCTTGATCCTGGCTCTATTAATCCGCTCCACAGATACAGCTAAACGCCAGTAGGCCCTGGCCACCATGTCCGACCATACTACAATTGTCTCCGGGAACAGGGTACGCAATCTTAAGAGATCATATTTAATGTCTCTGCATAATTCCCTGGACGCCCTGGAGCCCCAAATCATTTCCTCCCATATGAAGTAAAAGCACGTCAGGGGTCCTGTCAAACCTGGCGTAATGGTGCACTTCTGGAAGAACCCTCGACCACAACATGCCCCTGACCCCGATCCACCTGATCCTGACCTGTTCTCTCGAGAATCCCAACTGACGACCATCCTGCCTAACCTCAGCCCTCTTAGCCCCCCAGAAAACGTAAGAATGGCCCAGGATCCACACCAAACATTCCGAACCTGTAAAGTAACACAAAACATAAACAACACAAATCCCCAGCACCAAAACACACGACAAGAAACCAACAACTGAACACCCACAAACATGTAAAAAAACACAAGAAACAGAAACACTCGTAAAACATGATCACCTTACACCCCCACTTAACCGTGCTTACCTATGACCTACCCAATCTCACAATAGATGAGGCCGCACATACAGTCGAAAATGCTGTGACTCCCACCTACCAAGTTGACGCACTAGCTTGTCTTCCAGGCCCCATCGGGCCACTTCGGTGGCCGTTCCAATTCTGAAAGAATGGGAGGAGTAATTCTGTGTCGAAAAACCCGCAGCCAGGAAACACTTCTTGAAAACAGCCCCAAACTGAAACCTAGACAATGCAAACCCATTACTATGTTGAAGCAAAGGACCGCGTTCCGTGCCCCTGACCTCCAACTATTCCCGAACTGCCCAAACAGGGCACAAGGGTGAGCCCCTTATTTCCCCCAAAGTAACCCATGCACCTTTACCACCTTGGTCAGTTTTGGACCTGCGAATTAAAAGGGACACCACTTCCCCCCTAAGCACCACATCAGCACAGTCCAAACCACCACCACCCCGTTTTGACCTGCACACCAATTCTCAAATTCTGAATGCCCCAAAAAACGCCAAAATAAATGCCGTTCTAAAAAGCGCAGCCTCGTAAGGCGAGGAACAAACCTCACCCATGACACCTATGATAGCCCCTAGCATGCTGAATGAAACCGGGTGGCGGGAATCCCTTGTGTTCTTACCCCGCCTGTAGCCCCGCAAAACCCGTTTTACCAAAGCATGCTTGATGACATCCCCAACCCCAGACAATTGAAACCAAACAGCCAAGCCCGACATTTTTTGACCCAATTTGGATGCGGAAACTCCACCTTCCACATTCCTGCCAATGAATTCTAGCACCAAGCACAAATGGTCACCTTCGCTAACACATCCACCTACCTCTCGTTCGAGTGCAAGCCACTCCCCCCATACCTTCTCATATGCGGTCCACGTAGCAGTGCACACAGAATCCTTGATGAGCATTGTTACCGTTCGAATGCGATGTCCCATAAGTGGTCCGGGCAAGGCCTGCCATGCTGCTCCGCTCCCGGCGCCAACATTCTGAATCTGTCCCACTGTAAGCAAGACAAAGCATCAGCCACATTATTGGTCACACCCGGCACATGAACAGCACGAACGTAACAATTCAGACACAAACATAACAGCACTAAATGCCTCAGAAAACGCACCACCGGTGGGGAAGAAGCGGAAATTTTGTTAATAGCCTGTACAACCCCCAGATTGTCACAGTGAAAAAGAACCCGTTTGTTCCTAAATTCCTGCTGCCAAATTTCCACCACCATCACAATGGGAAATAGCTCCAACAGCACCAGATTGCCCAGTAAATCCACCTTGCGCCATGAGTCCGGCCATTCACCAGCACTCCACTGACTCCCCAAGATTGCTCCGTAACCGACTGCCCCGGCCGCATCCGTATAAAGCTTCAAGTCACACGCAGAAACCATCTCATCCATCCACAATGACCTACCATTGAACTGTGCCAGGAACAACTGCCAAACCCGCAAATCGTCTTTGTGTGCCTTAGACAAACGCACAAAATGGTGCCGTGCCTTGACCCCCGACGTGGCCGAAGCCAAAAGCCTGCAGAAGATCCTGCCCATGGGCATAATGCGGCACGCAAAATTAAACTTGCCCAACAATGACTGCAATGAACGCAAGCGAATCTTGTTGCTGCCGAGGGCAAAGGACACTGCTGCCTGCATGTCCTCCACCTTATCAAAGGGGAGCCGGCACTCCATACGCACCGTGTCTATCACAATCCCCAGAAATTTCAGCGTGGTGACCGGCCCTTCAGTTTTTTCATGCGCCAAAGGTACACCGAATAACTCAAAAACGTATTGCAACGTGGCCAACAGAATATGGCACCCCTTGCCCGTCGAAGTGCCAATCACCAAGAAATCGTCCAGGTAGTGAATTATGGAATGCAAACCAGACACATCCCTCACCACCTATTCCAAAAAGGAGCTGAATGTTTCGAAAAGTGAACAAGATACGGCACAACCCATAGGCAGGCAGAGATCGACAAAATAATGACCCTCCCACATGCAGCCCAACAAACGGAAGCTGTCGGGATGCACCGGAAGAAGGCAGAAAGCCGATTCTATATCCGTCTTCGCCAAAAAAGCCCCCTTGCCAAACTTCCGAACCCAACTAACCACCTTGTCAAAAGATGCGTAAGATACCGTACAAAACTCGCGGTCAATGGCATCATTAACCAACCAACCTTGTGGATATGAAAGATGGTGGATCAACCGGAAAGAATTGGGTTCCTTCTTGGGAACCACTCCCAACGGAGAGACAACCAACTCCGCTACAGGGGGTGTTCCGAAAGGGCCTGCCATCCTACCCAAAGCCACTTCCTTAGCCAATTTCTCCGACACAACCGATTGGTGTTGTCGTGCCGACAACAAATTAGCAGGGACAGGAGGAACACTGGATAAAGTGCAAGGGATCCTAAAACCTACAGAAAAACCATGTAAAAGAAGCCGTGCCGCCGTTTGATCAGGATACCTACTTAACTGCCAACAGAAACCTTTCTGCTTTCCGATGGTGACGCGGTTCCTGCTCCCCCACCAGCCCCCCCCTGAAAAGGGGGTGTTTGTCGCCCTCGCCTGGGTCATCAACTTCATCCACAAGCTGATATCCTTGTGGTCCCATCTAATTGATGGCCTGAGCGCCTTGCGTTGACGGAATTGTTCATCGTAACGCAACCAGGACACTCCCCCCTACACCCTCTGCGCCTCACCAATAGCATCCGCGTAACAAAACAGCATGGAGCACTGATCTGGAGACTTCTCGCCTATGACACTGGCAAGAATATTGAACGCCTGTAGCCAATTCCCAAATGTCCTGGGAATAAGCCGGTATCGCCTCTTCTCCTCTTCCTCCTTCTTACTCTCATCCGGCTTGACCTTGTCCAGGTTAAACTTTTCTAGGGGTAACAGGGAGAATATCTCCACGTACTCACCTTTCCAAATCCTGTCACGCACTTCCTGTTTTAAGTGAGATCCCAGCGGTCCCTCGAAGCACACATATACTTTGCACTTTGCCGCGTCCGCTAAACGCACACTCTCGGTGTCCCCCATGGACTTCTTTCCCTCCTCAGCCGCCTTGACTGAGCTCTGCGACGATGCCTCTGCAGATGACGTAGCCACCACCGCCTGCCCTGCCCCCTCCTGGGGGGACGTCACCGATACCCCTCCCGCTAGCCCCCCAGGTGAGACCTGGCTGGCCACATCCCCTGATGAAATTATCGGAGACTGCGCAGCCGTCCATGCCGACGCCGGGGAAACAACCCCAGTCGCACTTGCCGCCGGGGAAACAACCCCAGTCGCACCTATCCCCGTGTCACACCTGGCTAGCACCTCACTGAAACCTGCCATGAATGCTTGTAGCAGTCCAGCCACTCCAGTCATCCCGGCTGCTGTTGCCGGTGTTCTGCCGAGAAAGTTCCGCTCGGCGGCTAAGTTCCCCCCTCTGCGCAGTAGGATCTGGCAAAAATAGCCGAAGTAGAATAGCTGAAAATCAGCTGTACACGGCGCCTGTAAGAGGGCCCCTCGCGGGCTTGCTTCGCTCGCCACGCTTCGGGCACGGCCTCGCTTCGCTCGGCTCTTTTAGATTCCCCCTCTAGGTCCACTTGGATGGTGGGGAAGGAGCCTGGACCCAGAGCGCAGGCGCCGTGTACAGCTGATTGAAGCGTTTGAGCTTCGGCTATCTCCGGCAGCTGACAGTAGTCCGTACTGCGCAGGCGCTGCGCCTGCGCAGTACAGGGGGGGAACTTATCCGCCGAGGGAACATTCTCGGCAAGACACCGGCACCACCGATGGCACCCCTAGCAAGGACCCCCCCCTCACAGCCGTGTCCTGTAAGGCCATCTCCCTAACAGCAGAGTCTTGCCTTATGCCCATCACATCCCCCCCCCCATAGATTGCTGTCTTCCCTCAGCCACAGAGCCCCCCTTCTCCTGTACCTGCCCCTGTGACACCATTCCTGTACTGACAGCAGACTCAGACGACATAACAGTAGACACATAAGACACACATGGATAGTACATACCAGGCTGCCCAGACCACTCAGCCGTCACTCCGGATCCCTGCAGCTGATCATCCTTTCTTCTCCCTGGGCCGGCATCCGCCCCCACCTCTCCATCCTCAGATGCTGACAGTTCTCCCTCTGACCGCTCTGCCTCTTCACGTATCACGCCCGTACTTCGCCCCGTTGA
The DNA here is from genome assembly GCF_042186555.1 of Aquarana catesbeiana. Taxonomy (NCBI): domain Eukaryota; kingdom Metazoa; phylum Chordata; class Amphibia; order Anura; family Ranidae; genus Aquarana; species Aquarana catesbeiana. Next base: position 630,306,626 of record NC_133327.1, read on the forward strand.
CAGGCGCCGGCCGATGACGTCACCGGAGGCCGCCGCTCCGTTCTCTCTCAAGTTCCTCCTCCCCCGCTGCGCTCTCTGCCTAGGGCTTGTGACAGAAGCTGTACGCTGGTCCCGCTGAGCTGTAGGCTCGGCGCCGGCTCCCCTCTGGTAACCTCCGCTTCTTCTGCTGACAGTCCCGGCCATCCCTGGCATCAGGCCGGCACTGGGTGAACGCACTCTCCCCCGCAGGGCTGTTCTAAGGGCTGGCGTAGCACCCGCAGCGGCAGCTGTATGGTCCTGTAAAGCTGTAGAAGGGGGGTGGAATCGTGTGGCTGACCCACTTCTTCCCCCAGGGGGACGCCTGTGAAGAGGATTCCTCCCAGCTCCGCTAGCCTGCTGAGAAGGCGTTCTCTTGGCTGCAGAAGCTGAAGGGTCCATTACTGGGCTCCCAGCGTGGCGACACCCCCTCGGAGTCAATTCAGGGCTCAAACGCTCAGGAGGCCTTGACCTCCTAGCGCGTGTAATAGAAGGGGCAGGTGTAGCAATTACCTGCCCCGACTCCGGCAAAAGTCCAGACAATTGATCACGTAGCCATTGCGGTCCATTGGCAACCGTCGCCGCGCGAATCCTGGCCAGCATATTGTCAAGATCCTCCATCTTAATTCTGTTAACTGCCAGACACAGCTAAACTACTCAGAGAATCTCCTCGGTTGCTGTCCAAATTCCAAGTGATACTGACAGACCAACACCCACCTAGCAACCCATTAGGACCACCCAGCCATACCCTGCCCCACCCTATTATCCTCCAATGGGTACCTCTTATCATATCTCTCCTGATACTTAACCCTCCTACCAACTGTATCACTTTCTTAACAACCCCCACCTTGCTATAGCCTTATAGGGAAAACCCCATCATGCTGGCCCTACTCTTATGCTGCGCTTCAGCTCCAGGCCTATACTTCTTTCTAAGCATTCATTTGAAGTTGAACTCTGGGCAGATATAAAAAAATGCAAATTAAAGCTGAAGTTTAGGTATGGCAATTTCATAAGAAATAGGATAGGACTCTGTGTGTGCTCCCAAGGAAACTATGACATTACACATGAAAAATAAATTACAAAAAAATTTAAAATAATACATATTTATGGTTTAACATGAGTTAAAAATGTCTTAACTTTTAAATATAGAAATAATCATAAAAACAAATAATTAAAATATAATAGATGAACAATGTTTGACATGCATTTCCAAGGGTCAACTCATTTCACGGATATCCCGCTTCTTCAGGACCAGGACACAGCAACATTTTTCTTCAGTTAAGACCAGATTGCTTCCATCTAGAAAGATATGCAGTACATTTTAAAGGAGTTTTCATTGAATCAATACAATGCAATGGGGTTGATTTACTCAAACTGGAGAGTTCAAAATCTGGTGCAGCTGTGCATGGTAGCCAACCAGCTTCTAACTTAAGCTTGTTCTGGGATGCTTTGATAAAAAAAAACCTGGAAGCTGATTAATTTCTTTGCAGAGCTGCACCAGATTTTGCACTCTCCAGATTTAGTAAATCAACTCATAATGTATATAAAAACGCATATAACCTACTGATATTATATTGTGATTACAAAGCATTCACCTTAAGAAAATAGCTCTCACTGATGTATATGATGTCATCACAAGGATCATCTCACATAGGGGTTGCTGGGATGATCCGTGGGATAACTGTGAAGCTCGTTGACTCTTGGGGACACATGTCAAATATTGTTTACCTGATATATTATGTTCATTCGTTTTTATAATTATTTCTATATTTAAAAAAAGTATAGGATTTTTTAAACTTTTGTTAAATAATAAATATTTATTTTATACGCGATGACATGTTTCCTTGGGAGCACACACAGAGTCTTATCTTTTTTCTTTGTTTGGTATATTTTTTGGATGGTGCTTGCAGGGAAACCTAATTTGTCAAAGATGCATACGGGGACCCACCCTTTTCTACATATTTAAATGCTACTACAGTGATCTCCCCTATCTTCTGGGTCCGGCTCAGCATTGGTGCCATTTGTGGGACACTTGGCATTTTCTCAGTGAATGCAGAGTGTTCCCTGATGAAGCAAAGAGGTGGGCACTGACATCATGATCTCCACCTCATTCAATCAGAGAACACACTGCATTCATTGAGAACATACAAAGTGTTCTCTGAATGGTGCCCAGGCCAAGCGAGCAACCTTCTGTGTTCACTAAGAACCAGGGCAGCTGCTTGGCACGGGACCTGGAAGCTAGCGCCAATCACTGGAGTAGTGGTGCCTATTACAGTAATTTTCAGTTAACTTGCAGATCCTACAGCCATGGGACATACATATATACATTGATCCAAGCTAGACTATGTAACTATATAAACATGTTCATACCTAAACTTCAGCTTTGATGTAACTCTCTATTCAATAATTATTAAATCATTACAGCAGGGGCAATCAACCTTTCAGAGGTTGAGATTGACTGAACAAAATGGAGGAAATCAAAGGGGATGTTTGTGTGTCGTCTTTGTCCTTTAACTTCACCCCTGCCCGCTGTATAGTAAAATGATGGCGGGTGGGAGCCCCTCTTGTTCCTGGGCAACATCATATGACCTCACCCCAGTGTCACTGCACTCGCATGCCCACGCGACCCCAATCTGGGTAAAGAGCTGATGAAGCAGCTCTATAATCATGTAATCAGCTGTGTAAAATCACAGCCGATCACATGTAAACACGGAAGTACCGTTTTTCGGCTCTCCTCGCTTCACACTGACAGAGTGTGAGATGAGGAGAGCCAATGAGCAGCATCTCCTCACAGCAGAGACTGCCCAGGTAATCAGGGCACTGATCATCAGTGCCCTGATTATCAATGTATCCCAGCAGTGCCCATCAGAGACACCAATCAGTGCCCATCAGTGACACCAATTAATGCTCATCAGTGATGCCATTCAGTGCTGCCTTTTAGTGCCCATTAGTGCCTGCTCATGAGTGCTGCCAATCAGTGTCGCCCATCAGTGCCCATCCGTGCTGCCTATCATTCCCTATAAGTGCTGCCTATCAGTGCTCATCAGTGCCACCTATCAGTGCCCATCAGTGCCAATCAGTGCTGCCTATCGGTGCTCATCAGTGCCACCTATCAGTGCCCATCAGTGCCTCATGTTAGTGCCTCCTCATCAGTGCCACCTAATCAGCGCCCTTCAATGCCACCTCATCAATGCCCATAAGTGCCGCCTCATTAGTGCCCACCAGTGCAGCCTCTCAGTGCCCATCAGTGAAGGATAAAAATTACCGACAGAAACTAAAAAAATGTTTTGTTTTTTTTCAAAACAGGTAGATTGCGATCGACGGGCAGTAAAGCATACAGCAACATACAGCGTAGCTCACACTAGGGGAGACAAAAGCAGCTCAAGGAGCCAATCAGCTGTGCTGCAGTGCTCATGTGATAAGAAAAAAGCTGAAAGGATGAGAGAACAAATTGACAAAGAGATGAGTCTATCAGTCTGCGGATTCTCCTTTTACTGTTATGTCACTGGTTAAGGGGGGGGCACGACCTGTAGGTTTTACTTACTGCAGCAGGAAAAATCAGATCTTTATCAGACAGAGCTGTGCTGTGTAAATCTCAGAACCGGATGGACAGAAATACAAAGTCTTTGGCAGGTAATACCGCTCCCACATATGTATTTCATCTACTGTATGTATTTTTACCTGGAGCTGAGCTTTAAATTCTCAGTTGGAAGCAAAGATTCTTCCATGTTATTCTTTACAATCCAGGGCTACCAGATGCAGTGAATAAAAAGTACAGCCTTTGAGGATCTGTTCAAAGTGAGAAATAGAAGTCACACTCTTTAAATCCCATTTTCTTTCATTCTCTGTAACGCAGGACAATCTCAAGCCTGTATCCTTTAGAGCTGTTGACATTGTGATGGGGAATAAAGTTAAAGCAGACCTCTGCAGAGATGCCTGACACACTCACGGGGCAGAGCCTGTTTAAAGAGAGATCTAATTTTTACAGAAAAAATCTCATGTCAGTCCATAAAACCCTGGAGAGCGGTATTTAATGATTACGCTGCATATCTGCTCAAGATGTGTCCGTATAAACAGGGGTAACATTCAGGGATCTGCACTTTCTCAGAGCACACAAAACAAGCTTTGCTTTTTTTCCATATTGCCACTGCGGTTTTCATTTAATCATATTACTCAGATTACTTACATTAAGATAAACAGACCTTTTGGTACCAGTTTTTTTTTTAAACATGTGGGTAGAGGTCATAGGAACGATAAAAAGCATTGCAGAGTTTTGCTGACATCTTACCCTTATTTGAACTTTTATGTTAAAGCGGAACTAATGTTGGAAAAAAAAATTGCACCGAGGTTGTTTTTTGAAGATGCTTGGTATGTTTCTTCTGCCAAAAAATTAATTTCTTCAAGCACTGCCTGTACTGCATGCGTAGTGTAGTGAATATTTTCAGTATCTGTGTCAGGAAAGACGAGTACCTGATGATGACTGAAGATCTGTGTGTGCGCACATAACGGTCTACAGACTTGTGCACAGGACCTGGGTCGTGCACTCATCAGCTTGCACCTTGGAATTGACTTTGGCGCTCAGTGGCCTATTTAATGCACTGCAAAGCTCAAGATCATTGCTGAGTGGTCATCAGCTAGTGTGACCCATGACCAGACCCTGCTTACTTCTGTACTTGACCCAGTTTGCCTTTTGACTTCAACTGATATTGATTCCTCCGTTACTTGGCCTCTGGCATCCTATTTGACTGTGCATCTTGCTTATTGTTTTAGTACCATTTTATGCCCATGCAATACTGCCTTCTGAATTTGCATCTCCACTGTCCAATTGCTGCCACCTTATGCTCGCCTGAGCACAGTTCTGTCTTCTGTATTCACAAGTTCCTGAGATGACATCCGGCATGAGTTCCTGCTCTACATCTCCTGCCTTGCTGCATGATCCAGGTCTTTTTCTGGCCAGGGCTTAGCACAGATGCCAGTGTCACTATGTGTTCTGCCATACCTTGTCATCACTTTTTGGGGAAAACGGGAAAGGAAGTGTACGGGAAAGCCCTATCATCAACTTAGCCTCTACCAAGTACATGACAATCAGTAAGATGGTGTCAGGCAAGTTTACACATATGCTATATCATCAGTGTTTAAGGGTAGGACGTGTGTTACAGTAGGCAGATGACACCTCCTCTATATGTTCCCCATTAACTCATTGGGTGCCAAGCATGGGTCACATGGAAGGCTTACCCCGGCAGTGGATTCTTCTGGTCTACGGCAGGCAATTAACAGGGTCACCCATTCTAGCACAGGGGTTACACCTTGCCCATGGGTGTGCTCACCAATGCCCGGGACCAGGCCAGGGCTACGGTAATGTGAAAGTCAAACATTAAGGTAGTCCACTAACTCAGAGATGAGCCACTTGTGTGTAGTGTTGAATGCAGAGTTATTCTAGAAGGCATTGTCCCTTGTCCTACACACTTGAAAAGATGTATGTGTTGAATTAGGAGGGAAACGCAAAGCCTATGCCCACTCCACCTGTCAGCATACCTCTTTTACCTCACTCCAAGGAACAGAATGGGGTTCTACCAAGCACAAAGCACGGACCTCATACATGCTCAACGCTTGCCTCCACATACCTAGTGATCAGGCCATAGATCTCTGTAACGCTGATCCTCTTCTGGTGTCCAACAGGGACAGACTGCTAGGGTGGGAGCCATAACACTGGACCCCTGTTACCTAAAAAGGCACCACACCAGTCACTGGTTGCTGCTGCGACTGCTTAGGATTTCAGTGCAGCAGAAGCATTAGGGGGAATTAAATAAAGCTACTGAGCCACATTTCTAGCGTTAGTCCCTCTTGTTCATGTATTGCGCCAAATTCATGAAGCATCTGCAACACTTTTGGTTGTGGCAGCGACTCATGTACCAAATTCAGGTAGTTCTTAAATGCAGCCCTTTTACATTGTGGCACAATGAATGTGACACATTCAAAATAAAATACCAACAGTTTGTATCTTACGAATGAGGAGTTAATTTATACCAACTCTCTTTTGGCATACAGAGAGACAAACTAGTGCAGACAGCTTTTGTGAAAGTGCCTCTCATGCATTCTAAAAGCGGTGCACCATGCGCCAAATTCAGGTACAACTTCTAGTCAGGTATAGATTCAGGTATTACACTCTTGCAATATATGTTTGTGCCCCTCTTTATGAATTCCAGGGACTGTGTTGTCAGTTAAAACAGAAAGTTATGAGCTTGCTGGATTTCTGGCATATTAACATTGATTTTTCTATACTTGCAGTGTTTTTAAAGACACAAAATATGCAAAAATGTGCTATATATGTTTATCTTTTTTTTTTTTTTTGCCCAGGCATATACTTTTAAGTCCTACATATTCACCATATGATGAACCTTTATGCATACCTCCCAACTTTTTTAGATGGGAACGAGGGACACCTATTAGCAAAAGTATGTAGGCATAGGACACACCCCCTGCCAAGCCCACTTAAAGAAAAATTATACAAAAAAAGATTAGTTAAACCTGCAATTCCTTTTTCCTTTATACTGCCTTTTGAATATTTTAAATATGCAGCAATTTAGCAATTTAATATGCAATAAAATTTTAAATATGCAGCAATTTAAAAATTGGATGAAAGTTTTAGCGCTGGAAAACACTTTTTTGAATGATAAATAGTGTATTTTATATACAACTATATAAATCAGAACAAAATGAGGGGCAAATGAGGAGGAAAGAGGGACAAAGGGAGTTTGTTCCAAATCAGGGACAGTCCCTCAAAATCAGGGACAGATGGGAGCTATGTTTATGTCTTGGCAGCAGATATTTGGTAGCAGCCATTGGCATGGAGCATAGCTGTGGATTGGGAATTTTCATTCTAGTGCTTTATAAATAACTGTAGTCAAGACTTGTTGCATAAGGTACTACAGTGGCAGAGTGCACCAGGAAAAGGGGAAAAATACTATTTTTATGAGCAGGCCTCTAGTCTGATATTTGCTGTGCAATGGTTTGTGGGAAAAATTGCTTTTAGGGATTTGCGATGACAGTATTGTAAAATATATTTAATGAGCTTTTATATTATAATACATAATTGGACTAAGTTTTTTTTTTTTTATTTGCCTAAAGTTTTGCTTTAAACAACTTATAATGTAATAAAACTGTGTTATAAGTATTCCTACACCCATTCACTGTTGTTTAATATAAAATTGTCTCTGGGGAGGTTAGATAAAATGAGACTGAAATGTAGCTAGAAATATTTTTGCACATGTTACCAAACTCGGTAAGTAAAGCCTAATAAAGATCTATTCTAATAGGGCTGGTCTGCTGTTCTCGGGACATTTGATATTCAGTCATTTGCTCTGGGTCAAATAGGGAATGTATCTTATTAAAGCTTTTAAATGATTTATCTGGCCAGAGATGTGTTCCAGCTCATATGGTGATATCACCACCGCAGGCCACCATGACTGTGTTGTGTTGTTAATGTTTAGAATATCTGTATGCTTTTAAAAAAGAAATGTAACATCCTTTTTAAAGTTGGGCTTTAGGCAAACAGCTTAAACTGTTTAATCTGGCAAACAATTTGTAATTCTGTTCAGCTAGTTCTGTGATCACGGCATCTCCAGACAGCACAGCCACCAGGTCATCAGCCTCCAGGATAGCAGTAGCACAACTTGGCTAGAACACACACCTCGTTTAGTCACTTCTCATCTTTTGAATGGCTTTAAAATATATACAGAGAGATCATTCATTCAAACTGCAGCATCTCATTATGTCTCTCTGCAGTTTTGCAAGCTTTTTGGAGCTTAAGCAGGAGGTTGCACACCAAGCATTTTATGACAAGAGCCCTCTAATCTCAATCAAAACCACTGTGTAAATATTGAATCTGGTTGTACTAAATTTTATAAAATTCCACTGCTGCAACGTTTCTGGTATATACGGTATGGAACATTTTAAATAAATAAATAAATAAATGTAATTAAATAACTGTAATGCTTTTGTGCTAAATACCCCTTATTTTTAAAGATATTCTCACTTTGCCCGTTCAGGATAAAGCAGTCTCTTGCTAGCCCACCCTTCGACACACTTAGGGGGTCTATGTATTCACTTTGCCAATGTCTCAGCATTCCTGCAAATATCACAAATACTACCCATAATGTTGGTAATATGTGCGTAATGTCAGTTTCTATTTGGTGCCTTTCAACGGGCAAATGTAACATTCCCTGACAATTGATCCTACCAGAAAATAGCCTTAAAGTGGTTCTAAAGCCTTGGTGGTTTTTACCTGCTTTAAAGTGGTTGTATAGGCAAAAGGTTTTTTATCTTAATGCATTCTATGCATTAAGATAAAAAGCCTTCTGTGTGTATCAGCCCCACACAGCCTCCCCATTACTTACCTGAGCCCCCTCTCTATCCAGCGATGTACACGAGTGCCTCAGCCGTCTGGGACTCTCCCTCCTGAATGGCTGAGACACAGCAGTAATGCCATTGGTTCCCGCTGATGTCAATCAAAGTCAGCTGGCCAATCAGGAGAGAGGGGGGCAGAGCCGAACCGCAGCTCCATGTCTGAATGGAGCAGTTGAATCGGCTCTGGTGCCCCCATAGCAAGTGGCTTGCTGTGGGGGCACTTAACAGGAGGGAGGGACCAGGTGCACCAGTGAGGGACCCGGGAAGAGGAGGATCCAGACTGCTCTGTGCAAAACCATTTCACAGAGCAGATAAGTATAACATGTTTATTATTTTTAAATAAAATAAAACAAGACTTTAGTATCACTTTAAGAAAAAAAAACACCCCACTAACTATTCCTGTCCCCTCTCGACACAAACACCTAAACCTGTCAGCAAACCAGCGCTGTCTTGGCTCCAGGTCCTCTCTCTCCTCTCTTCCTCTTCTCCAAGTGACTCCAGTAGCAGTGGGAACCATTGTCTCCTGCTGCCGTCAATCAAATGCTGTGAGGAAGAAGCCGGGGGGAGGGGGGTGTGGGGCTGCACTGTGTGTGTGTCTATAGATGCTATGGGGGCACATTGAGAAGAGGATGATCCGGAGCACCGGCAGGGGACACGAGAAAAAGAGGTTCAGGGCTGCTCTATGTACAACCATTGCACGGAGTAGGCAAGTATGATATGTTTATTATCTTAATATGTTAGGGCTGGGCTCCTGCTATTTACATGCAGCTCTTTTCTTTCAATGAACAGAAGCTGCTCAGCCATCAGTTAATTACTAGCCACTCCTTTTTTTCCACGGTGACTCATTTGGTGATCATTAACCTGCCTCTTTAGTCCAGCCTACAGCCAGACCCTTTTTGTTATTTAAACAGCTTAGCTCATTTCCTCCTTGGCCTTGCGTGGTCTATGATCTCCAGTGTGCTCCTGCCTGTGTTCCTGTGTATGACTTATGCCGCGTACACACGGTCGGATTTTCCGGCATACTTGGTCCGGCGGACCAGAGTGTGCCGGACAATCCGCCCGTGTGTAGGCGCTGGCGGACTTTTTCCCAAAAGCCCGCCGGACCTAGATTTGAAACAAGTTTTAAATCTTTCCGTCGGACTCAGTTTCTGGTGGAAAGTCCGCTCTTCTGTGTGCTGGTCCGACGGAAAGCCCGCTCGTCTGTATATGCTGGTCCAACGGACCAGATACGACGCGAGGGCAGGGTATTGCATCTCGCGCTCGCTGCAATAGGAAAAACAAATTTTCCTATTGCGGCGAGCGCGGGGCATACCAGGCCCTTAGGTTTGGTATAGATTATAAAGGGGAACCCCCCTACGCCGAAAAAACGGCGTGGGGTCCTACCTAAGATCCATACCAGACCCCGATCCGAGCACGCAGCCTGGCCGGTCAGGAAAGGGGGTGGGGACGAGCGAGCGCCCCCCCCCTCCTGAACCGTACCAGGCCGCATGCCCTCAACATGGGGGGTGGGTGCTTTGGGGGAGGGGGCGCCCTGCGGTGCCCCCCCACCCCAAAGCACCTTGTCCCCATGTTGATGAGGACAAGGGCCTCTTCCCGACAACCCTGGCCGTTGGTTGTCGGGGTCTGCGGGCGGGGGGCTTATCGGAATCCGGGAGCCCCCTATAATAATGTGACGTTTTAGCATGCCCAGGGACTGTGACATCATAAGGGGGCGGGGTCTCCGCCTATATAAGTCACAACGCAGCCCTCAGAGAGCAGTCCAGCCGGAGAGAGCGTCGTGTCAACATCTGGAGAAGAGAAGACAAGAAGCCCAGAAGTCCGGACCTCCGCTGGCAAGAGAGCTACCTGAAGACAGTGGAGGAGCCGGCCGAAGAACTGGAACACCGGGAGAAGAGAGCGGAGAAGAACCAACCGGACGCCGGGAGAAGATGAACCGGAGGGACCCCCGAAGACGGAAGAAGACCCCCGAAAACGGAGGAAGACCCCCCCCCCGGAGCTGTTTAATAAAATATTTTAAAAACCTGTGTAGTGTTTTATTATTTACACTTTTTCCCTAGGTGAATGGGTAGGGGTACCATGTACCCCATACTCATTCACATAGGGTGGGGGGCCGGGATCTGGGGGCCCTCTTATTATAGGGGGCTCCCGGATTCCGATAAGCCCCCCGCCCGCAGACCCCGACAACCAACGGCCAGGGTTGTCGGGAAGAGGTCCTTGTCCTCATCAACATGGGGACAAGGTGCTTTGGGGTGGGGGGGCCCGCAGGGCGCCCCCCTCCCCCAAAGCACCCACCCCCCATGTTGAGGGCATGCGGCCTGGTACGGTTCAGGAGGGGGGGCGCTCGCTCGTCCCTACCCCCTTTCCTGACCGGCCAGGCTGCGTGCTCAGATCGGGGTCTGGTATGAATTTTAGGGGGGACCCCACGCCGTCTTTTCGGCGTAGGGGGGTTCCCCTTTATAATCCATACCAGACCTAAGGGTCTGGTATGCCCCGCGACAGGGCTCGCAAGGTGTCAATCTCGCCGATAAAAGCGGCAAGATTGACATCCTTTTCTAGTCCCGTCGCACCTGAGTCACGTTCAAAATGAACGGACTTGTCCGTGTGTGGGCAAGTCCGTTCATTCTGAAAGTCCGCCGTAACTCCGGCGAAAGTCCGTCGGAAAAACGGGCGGACTTAGCCCGCCGCAAAGTCCGGTCGTGTGTGGGCAAGTCTGTCCGTTTTAAAGTCCGGCGCACCTGGCGGACAAAGTCCATCAGAAAGTGTGCCGGACCAAGTAGGACAGAAAGTCCGACCGTGTGTACGCGGCATTAGCCTGGCTGACTTCTCTTCCGATACCTGTTCCTGATTTTGCTCCTGACTACGCTGACTTTTAGTTTCCTGACCCCGGCTCGTCTGATTACCTGCTCTGGCATTTAAATCCTGGCTTCTGCTTTTGACTACATTCCTGAACTGTGTTATTTTTTGCTATTTCATTAAAGGTGTGATTTTAACTGCACTTTCTGTCAATGCTAGCATTTACAATCACTTTAAGAACATTCAACCAGAAGAGTTTAAGAGAGTTTGACCAATAGAGAAAATAGCCAAACATTATAGGCAAGAATAATCAATCAGAAGTCGAAACAGAGAAGAAAATCTCTGTACTTTATACAAAGCCTCCCGATAAGCCCCCTGCCTGCAGACCCCAACAATCACACGGACAGGGTTGTGAGGAAGAGCTCCTTGTCGTCACCAAGATGAGTTTATTAGGTACAATAAGGATAGAGTGTTAGAGCACAGGATGCTCAAAATGCGACCAAATTGACTCTAGGCAACAGCTAATGCAGAAATAGGATCCTTTAAGCTAAAACTGACAATCTGTATTCTTCAGACTGTTGAACAGGCAGCAAAAATACCTTAGCCAGCTTAGCCACCAGACTTCCTGCAATATCCACAGCAGCAGCTTCTATCCAGCTCTCCAGCACACTCTTCAGCAGCAAAGCTTCTTTCCCTGGTGCACCAACAAGGTTCCAGCTTCACTCCTCCTGGATGTATCTTTCATCAAGGCAGTGCAAGCCCTTCAGGGACCAGAGTCAGGGTCACTCTTGATTTCTCCCCCTCCCCATGCAGCAGGCCTAGAAGACAGAGACCTCTGACACATCTTCCACTCCTGGCAGCAGCCCAGGAGGTGAGGACAAAATACCTTTTTGGAAGGTCACCCAAAATATTTACACCCTCTCCCAACATGCACCAATGTCAGTAAACCTCCTAGTGGTTGGCCAGGGAGACAGAAATATTCATAATTATTGTATATTCTTGGTCTATTGTCATATTTTCAGCAGGGCCAGATCTGGAGTAGGCCCCCAAGATTTTAGCCACACCCTGCCAGGATCAATGGCTATAGCTGGGCCATCCTTATAATACCTTAGAGGTGGAAGACTGCGCTGGACTGACTTGCTCGGTTGAGGGTCTGTGAGTGAGTGATAGTGGGGGCATGTTGGGGGAGTTCGCTCCCAGTGAATCCAGCCCAACTTGACAGAGAGGTGGCGGTGGGCCCCTTTTGAGGGCTTGGGCTGCTACCTCTGGGTATGGCCTCAAGGTCGTTTCCAGATAAACTTGTGAGGATAGGTAAAAGGAGTGCCCAGTATCCAATCAGAAGTAAATAAAAGGCGAATGGTCGTTTTTTTTGGAAATAGTAGAGCATGATAAAACTAACGCATTTCGGGGGAACAAAAACTCCCCCTTCTTCAGGGCTGCTGCTCTATGCTATGATGGATGAATATGTGCGCCTAGGCTGGTCTGTATACTCTTGCAGAAGTTAGAAGTCTGGATGAACAGTTATGCCCCGTACACACGGCCGGACTTTGTTCGGACATTCCGACAACAAAATCCTAGGATTCTTTCCGACGGATGTTGGCTTAAACTTGTCTTGCATACACACGGTCACACAAAGTTGTCGGAAAATCCGATCGTTCTGAACGCGGTGACGTAAAACACATACGTTGGGACTATAAACGGGTCAGTGGCCAATAGCTTTCATCTCTTTATTTATTCTGAGCATGCGTGGCACTTCGGATTTGTGTTGGTCAGTAATTAGCAGCATTGTAAAGTTACAAAGACTGGTATATTTGTGCAGTGTATACAGTGAATAGGCACAGGTTCTGCGTAATCATCATGTTTAAGCCACTTCTATAGTTCTGCTCAATCTTGCCATACCTACCATTTTTTTTTGTGCACCCCCAGATCAGACAGGGTGGATCCAGCCCTGGTTGCCATTGACACTCCCAAACAGCAGGCAGAAGCAAACAATATTCTGGGCTTGGGGAAAATCTAACAGAAACAGAGCCATAACAATTCAAACTTAGGCTGACTACAGCCTAGTTATAACATTAAACTTAAGCTAGGGACATTACCACTTAGGGCAGGGTCTCTATATCTATATCTGCCCAGAGTTCAGCTTTAAGAATGCACTCATTTAAGAATAAATGCATAACCGGCTTTTAATAAGGAACAAAAACCTTTATGAAGTTAAAGGTTTAAGTATAATTAGGAATTGGCTTTTATGAAATCTTTCACTTGAACAACATTTGACATGACTTGCAACTTAGTAATAAGGTAAAAGTGATGACATTGGCTTTTTAATTTCTCCCTGAAAACAGCTTCGTTGGTCGGCACAGTTGTACATGTGTTCTGTCAAGTTCAATAAGCTACAACAAATCGCCCTACGCAATGCACCTCCTAATTGCTCAAAGTTCAGTAACTAAGTAAATCTCTTAATCCTTTAAAATGTTAAATCAAATTTTCACCCCAGTGTTCACTGGACTCATGTTCTTTATTAAAGTTATATCAACTCTTTGGCAACTGGTTCCCAAGAGACTAATTTTGAAAAATGTTTGAGTGTTTCACCCATTCCTGATGTGAGACATCATCAGTATGTAAAAAAAAAAAAATTAAAAAAAGACAAACAAGCATAATGCTCTATAAACACTGTCCAGCCCATGTTTTGTCAATGCAGTATTCCCACTGCATCAATATGAGTTCATTAAAGAGCTCTGTTAAGCACTGTTTGAGTTTTAACTGATCACATAAGATAAGTTTGCAAAAATGTTAGAAAAACAATCGTTTCTGTGAAATAATGCTTACTGCTTGGTTCCTATTAACTGATAGGATTTTTTATTCCATGCTTCATGTGTCAGCCACATTGAGGCAATGTCAGAGATGTAAACCTAGGAAAATGGTTTATAGGGTGATAGCGGAGTGGCACTCTGCATGGGTTTGGTGGGCAGTGGGTGTTGTTAATTTAACGAAGAATTCCAAGTATGGATATTTTTGCATAATTGAAATGGTCCATCTTGGAACTATAACTGTATAACTAGAGCTGTAACTATACATATATCATACGTTTGGGTTCGCTCTAGAAGCTGGAAATCACTGCAGTAGACACTATGTCTTTTACTTCAGTTTACTTCCGGATCCCACACTGAGAGGCCTCCTTGATGCATTGTAAACATAGGAGTTCACCTGCTCGGCACGGGGGGGGGCATTCGGAGATCACATTGCATTCTCTCAATGAATGCAAACCCTTCTCTGATTGGACAAGGTGGAGAGGCGGGATAGTGATTTTACGTGCTAGGGCAAAAATAACTTTTTCTAGACTCAGGAGCTAAAGGCCTACCTACAGGAAGGAATGAAAGCCTTCTTTTTCTTGGGGACAAGGGCACTCTTACCTCCAGTGGTTTCCTTAATGGACTTGTCGAAACAGGTACCAAATAGGTGCTGTCTCTCACAAAGGGCATTCTTTTGAGATGCTTCTTGCCTGGGAGCTCTGCCAACCAGCATTTGAGCAAAACAACCCTTCTCATGTGAATGGAAAGGAGGCACATCCTGGATACTGACAAAGAGTAAAAGCTTCACATGGTGGTGAACACAGGGATCCATTAAAAAGCAGCCAATCAGCAAGGGTCTAGTAGACAACCATGAATGTAACCAAGACTGCATAGTGAGGCCCAACAGGTAACATGGTTAGAGGAGAGAGGGCTTCTAACCTCTTGTCTACCGGGTCTTTGAAATTGCAGTTATCTTCCACAAGAATATCAAGGTCTTGTTAAGGCAAGGAATAGCTGGGTCAAGCACAGGAACTGCCCATCCCAGAAGGAAATCCTGCCCAATAGGATATTGCTGAGCAAAACAGTTAGAAGGGCCAAAGATTTTGTCAGGGTGAGGTAAGTCACCATATGTCAGGAGCTGGTTTGCCTGCTGGGGGCACTGTGGTTCTCAGACCTGAAGGTTGTAGTTCCAGTGTCCACCAGTGGGTGTCTCCCAACTGCCAGCAGTTGCTAGCAATTTGGCCTTACCTGATGCTGGCTGCTGGGAGGGCATTTAGTCCCACCTCTGTTATTCCATTTTGCCTCAGTGTTCTGCCTGCATGTACCTTGCTCCCTGTGACCTGTGGCTCTGAACCTGAACCTGATCATTCTCCCACCTGTTTGTACCTGCTCCTGTGTACCTTTCCTCATCCTGACTTATTCCTTGCTCCCCTGCCTGATCCTGCTCTGATCCTGTTTTCCCCTCAATTTGTACATAATTAATTTTACTTTAGATTAGTTAGTTTAGGTAGGTTTTGACTATTGTTCTCACTTCCACCTATTAGGTTCACTTTGTTTATGTTCACCAGCTTTTGTGCTCTTGTTGTATTGCATGTTTGCATTTATTATTGTGTTTATCGTCTGTGCTGTATTATTAATAAAACCACATTACTTGCAGGCAATATTTGAGCCTGGTGTTCTCTGTGCAGATTCCTACTTGTGGCATCTGGTCATGATTGTTTCAAAGAACTTGGTATCTTGACACCATACCAGCCAGTCTAAAGTCTAGTACACACTATCAGTAAAAAAACGGAAGAGCTCAGGAGCAGATCCTGTACTAACAATCCGATGTTAATATAGTGATCTCCCCACTGAGCTATTGTATTCTGACAGGGGGGTGCCCCCTTACCAGAACACACCACTCAGCGCTCTCAGCCATTGGCTGAAAGCACTAATTGGATGCCGATTGGCAGACCTTTTTCGGTCATGCCCATTCGATAGAAGCCGGACGTTCAGCAAGCTTCTGTCAGACCGGCTTCCATACACAGTGGTTTTAAGCATCTTTAAAGAACTAATGCTGGAGAACTTGGGGTGAGCAGACTCAGGTTGCTCTAATCATAAACATGATCCTACCACCTCAGTAAGAATTGCAATGTTATCCTTAACCGCTTGCCGACCGACTCACACCGATATACGTCGGCAGAAGGGCACGAACAGGCAGATTAATGTACCTGTACGTTGCCCTTTAAGAAACGGTTTGCGGGTACGCGCCCGCCGCATCCTCCGTGAGTGTGACTCGGGATACCCGCGATCATCTCACGGAGAGGAAGAACGGGGAAATGCTGATGTAAACAAGCATTTCCCCGTTCTGCCTAGTGACACTGATCACAGCTCCTTGTAATCGGGAGCGGTGATCAGTGTCGTGTCACACATTCCCCCCACAGTTAGAATCACTCCCTAAGACACACTTAACCCCTACAGCGCTACCTAGTGGTTAACCCCTTCACTGCCAGTCAAATTTACACAGTAATCAATGCATTTTTAATTGCACTGATCGCTGTATATATTTGAATGGTCCCAAAATCGCTCCAAAAGTGTCCAATCTGTCCGCCATAATGTCGCAGTCACAATAAAAATTGCTGATCGCGGCCATTACTAGTAAAAAAAAAATATTAATAAAAATGCCATAAAACTATCCCCTATTTTGTAGCCGCTATAACTTTTACGCAAAGCAATCAATAAACGCTTATTGGGTTTTTTTTAACAAAAATATGTAGAAGAATACGTATCGGCCTAAACTGAGGAAAAAAATGTTTTTTTATATATTTTTTGGGGATATTTATTACAGCAAAAAGTAAAAAAATAATGCGTTTTTTTCAAAATTGTCGCTATTTTTTTGTTTATAGCGCAAAAAAATAAAAACCTCAGAGGTGATCAAATACCACCAAAAGAAAGCTCTATTTGTGGGGAAAAAAGGATGTCAATTTTGTTTGGGAGCCACGTCGCACAATCGCGCAATTGTCAGTGGAAGCGACGCAGTACTGAATCGCAAAAAGTGCTCTGGTCTTTGGGCAGCCAAATGGTCCGGGGCTTAAGTGGTTAAAGCCTTTGTTCCCCCAAAACTTCATATTCCTGATATATGCCTGCTGTACCATGTACTTGTATAAGAGGGTATCCTGTTCTCTTTGTATCGCTTGCTTTATGTGAAATCCGTGGTGATCCTGCCAGTCCCTCTGCTTACCTATTAAACACTTGCCACACTAAGCAGGGGAACACATTGTGGTCAGTTCTCTAGCTATGCTGGGAACTCAGTGTGCTCTCCTCCAATGATCAGACTTGTCCTGACACGACCCCACTGCACAGCCCCACTGGAAAGCTCAGTGTGCTGCTGCTTCTCCTTCCCCAGCTCTTATGCAGCTGAGAACAGGGGGAATGTGATCATTTACAGTGCTTTGAAGGAGCATTCATGTCCCTTGAAATTTTTCACATTTTGTCATGTTACTACCAAAAACGTAAATGTATTTTATTGGGATTTTATGTGATAGACCAACACAAAGTGGCACATAATTGTGACGTGAAAGGAAAATGAAAAATGGTTTTCAAAATTTTTTACAAATAAATAT
This sequence comes from Aquarana catesbeiana, assembly GCF_042186555.1. Taxonomy (NCBI): domain Eukaryota; kingdom Metazoa; phylum Chordata; class Amphibia; order Anura; family Ranidae; genus Aquarana; species Aquarana catesbeiana. The sequence continues at coordinate 630,324,231 of NC_133327.1, forward strand.
GTGAAAAGTGTGGCGTGCATTTATAGTCAGCCCCCTTTACTCTGATACCCCTAACTAAAATCTAGTGGAACCAATTGCCTTCAGACATCATATACTTAGTAAATAGAGTCCACCTGTGTGTAATTTAATCTCAGTATAAATACAGCTGTTCTGTGAAGCCCTCCCAGTTTTGTTAGAGAACCCTGGTGAATAAACATCATGAAGTCCAAGGAAAACACCAGACAGGTCAGGGATAAAGTTGTTGAAAAGTTTAACAGTTAGGTTATAAAAAAAATCCCAAACTTTAAACATCTCCACCTAAACTGACAGGCCAGGCAAAGAGAGCATTAGTCAGAGAAGCAGCCAAGAGGCCCATGGTAACTCTGGAGGAGCTGCAGAGATCCACAGCTCAAATGGGAGAATCTGTCCACAGGACAACTATTAGTCGTGCACTCCACAAATCTGGCCTTTATGGAAGAGTGACAAGAAGAAAGCCATTGTTGAAAGAAAGCCATAAGAAGTCCCATTTGCAGTTTGCGAGAAGCCATGTGAGGGACACAGCAAACATGGAAGAAGGTGCTCTGGTCAGATGAGGCCAAACTTTAACTTTTTGGCTTAAAAACAAAACGCTATGTGTGACAGAAAACTAACACTGCACATCACCCTGAACACACCATCCCCACCGTGAAACATGGTGGTGGCAGCATCATGTTGTGGGGATGCTGTTCTTCAGCAGGGACAGGGAAGCTGGTCAGTGTTAATGGCAAGATGAATGGAGCCAAATACAGGGCAATCTTAGAAGAAAACCTGTTAGAGTCTGCAAAAGACTTGAGACTGTGGCAGAGGTTCACCTTCCAGCAGGACAATGACCCTAATCATACAGCCAGAGCTACAATGGAATGGTTTAGATCAAAGCATATTCATGTGTTAGAATGGACCAGCCAAAGTCCAAACGTAAATCCAATTGAGAATCTGTGGCATGACTTGAAAATTGCTGTTCGCAGATGCTCTCCATCCAATCTGACAGAACTTGAGCTATTTTGCAAAGAAGAATGGGCAAAAATGTCATTCTCTAGATGTGCAAACCTGGTAGAGACATGGCCAAAAAGAATTGCAGCTGCAATTGCAGAGAAAGGCGGTTCTACAAAGTATTGACTCAGGGGGGCTGAGTTCAAATGCACACCACACTTTTCGCAATTGGTTCCACTAGATTTTAGTTAGGGGTATCAGAGTAAAGGGGGCTGACTATAAATGCACGCCACACTTTTCACATATTTATTTGTAAAAAATTTTGAAAACCATTTATCATTTTCCTTCCACTTCACAATTATGTGCCACTTTGTGTTGGTCTATCACATAAAATCCCAATAAAACACATTTAGGTTTTCGGTTGTAACATGACAAAATTTGGAACATTTCAAGGGGTATGAATACTTTTTAAAGGTACCGTATAAAAAAAAGGGAAAAAAGGTATTTATAATGTGTTTTTATATCTATACAAAAATGTTTTGCCTTTCATTTCTATGTTAAACTGAATGGGTTGTTTTACAAGGTGATCTTTTGCAATCACTTTAAGTGGTGCCGAGATCTCAGCAAAAGACATCTTATTCTGATCTGATTCCTCAGAAGCAGGGTTGGATCTTTCACTTCTACCACCTCCTCAAGATCGATTGAGGGGAGAAAACTGGAAGGGCTTGTTTGCAAACCCTGCGATCTACGACCTCCAATACAATCAAGATCTTGCCCAATAAGACAGGCTTGTTGGCAGAAAATGTATTTTTAGACAGGTAAGAAAGAGGGAAGAGCAGCAGAGTTTTCAGCGGAAGACAGGGAATAAGACTGGGGGCCATGGTCAGAACGGAGACTCCTAGCGTCCCTCGGAGAAAGAATATAACCCCTCACCCTGATCCATTAGCTGAGTTTGTGATCATGAGGACCTCCGACCCCCCGCGTCTGTGATCTTCCATGTTCACTGTTGGGCATCCCCAAAGGGGTACTCACAACCTTAACTGCTATGGAGCGGAAAAGATGAAGCCTTCTGCTCCAGGCATTGTAAGCCACTGGAACCGTCCATGGATCGTTGTGCTATACCATGGAAGCTGGGAGCAGTGTTGCCAAATATAGAGAGCACACCTAGAGGAAGAAAATGGCTTACATATGTGCAGTAAAACTGGGAAGAGCAAGGCCACACAGGTGCAATAGCAGCCCATTTGACAGACTTGTGCCGTAACCAGGTTAAAAATGCACCAATTGTAAAAATGCCAGCATTCCTTCTCAATGGCAGTGACACATCATTTAAAAGTTTCTCAGCCTGTGCCCTGCGATATCCACCAGAGATTTGAGTACCAGCACTTTGGGAACCAGAAAAGGACACGAAATTTGTGATTTACTATGGCAGATGTCTTCAACACCAGAGCAGGATTTTAGGGACAAGTCCCATTCTGGCTTTGCCCTCCTGGCATACCCCTGAAGGTGGTGTTCAGGTACAGGGCTCCACCACAACTATATCACTGCTCTATGTCTACTTTGCACACAAGTAATACAACTTGATGTACTATATGCCAAGGTAAATGTCTATGCTGGGTCAAGTGCCTGAAGCAACATTATAGGCCTGCCATGCATCTTCTTCTAGGGGGAGTCCAGTAGGGATCATCCAAGGCTCAGCTGATGAATCAACCAATCCAGAAAGCTTCAGGGAGGAAGCCACAGTGGCTATGGAGCAGCTAGGAAGACTAGGAAGAACAATCTTGAAAAAAGAGGTAAGCTTCTCTCAACAGAGAGAAGACGTTCATCCCCTAAGGACACTAGCTAAAAGTAAAACTTGTTAGGAGTGATGGGGTTACATAAGGAATGACCCTGCAACTTTTTTTTGCCAGTGGTAAACTACTTAAAGTAAGCTCCATATATAACCCATGTTTAAGACTAAGATCCTGTGACCTGATTCTCCCTAGCAGTGGGGCTCCCCCTGAACTGCAAGGGTTAAATGTTCATCTATGCTTAGATTACCAAGGAAAGGTACTTTTTTCTTACCTTATCCCTTGCTCCTCTGGCAGCCAACGCTCTGACTTGTGGGAAATTCCTTAACGTCCCTTTATACAATGCAGGGCCACCTTAGAATGCCCCAGCTGAGGGGCTGGTCAGATAGCGTGGAGGGAGCATGTGAGAACAAGAAATTAAATAAGTAAAAGTCTTTTTTATTGGTGCCCTATGAGACTGTATGACCGAATGAGGGTAGGGAGTGCCGTATTAAACTCTGTCGAAGTCCCTAGGCAGTCAAAACCTTAGGACCCTCTCCTAGGTTTCTGGAGGTTTCTCATGCACCTGCTCTAGTGGAATAGCAGTGAACTAAGTAGTGTGTATGTCAGCCAATAGATAGAGATGACCATTACTACTGTACATTACACGTACGTAGGTTGCACCAACATTTTCTACAAACTGACAGCTGAAGGAAGATGATCTTTTAAGAGATAAACTGTAAGGTGAACCTGATGTTTATGCACTTTAAGTTGTTATTGGGTACATTACATTAATACAGCATTTTCTTTAATGTAACATTTTTGTTTCTTTGAGTTGATCCATTTTTTGTAAACAATTTAAAAAAGCTTCATTGTAACTTTCTTTCAAGATCAAATCAATATTTTTTTGCTGTCATGAGGCTCTTAAATGGCGAGGGGACCATAGGCCAGTGCCTACTCTGCCTTTTTGGTAATCCGGTACTCAGGGTAAGTCTCTAGTGAAAATATCCTATCTTGTCAATGTCGATATGTCAATCCAGTACTCAATTCAATTGATCAACATCTATGTGTAACATAAATGGCAGCTTTAGGTGGACTGACCCTTTCTGAACTGAGACAAATAAGTAGACTGCCATTGCTGACCTAAAAATGCTAGTTGCCAACTGTCTATGGCTTCAATTTCAGAGACTTTGACTTCAATATTTATGTATGTATATTGATTCATGATAATTGATTCGTAGTTTGGAAAGTCTTTGTTTATTGAATCTTTTAACACACACAATGACAATATCTCTTCTCCTCTGCTCAAATACAATACAACACCCTTCTCACTCAGTCCTCAGGAATGCACTTTGCCAGTAATCCAACCTCCAGCACAAAATTAATCAGCTGATTGGACTGTAAGATTTACTTTGAGTTGACCTTTTGTTTCATTAGATCTTCAACAAATTACTGAATCATGTCGAATTCTTTCGTTATATCCGCTACAATTTCTTTCATATTAGTTGAAATTCGTTATTGTTTAATTCGGACATTCGGATGCATCTGAATGTCCGAAAGATGCAAAATTTGGCCGAATTTCGATTTGTTACGAAACGGATTGCACAAGCCTAGTAGACAACGGGATATTGACCATTAAACCTAAAACCTTGTTTGGAAACCAAGTTCTTGCTTCACCTCCATAGACCTGTGTATAGCTTGCAAGACAAGCAAAGGATGAAAAATGTTATATCTGTATCTGTGAATATTATTATTAACACCTTGTACTTCTGGCTGACTAGGATGGTGAAACAGAAGGACTTATTTCAAAATTTCAAATTCAGTCATAACTATCTAAGGTAACTGACTGCTTGTTTCTGTCTAATTTTCACTACCATATTTTATGGCTGTGTATTGGTGAGTTGTTCTTGGCATGGAAACATCAGTGAAAGAGTGTTCAGCACATTCATTTTTAGCATGAAAAAATGTAATTGAATTGCCAAATGTATGTGGCACTGGTGAGATGATACCTAAAGAAAAATCTAATTCTAAATAACTTACACTTAGCCTAAGACACTGGAGGTCGACATACTCAGTATAAGGGTCCTCAAGTGTGAAATTAAATCTCCAAAAGGCCATGCATAATATTTACAGTATAACTGCTACAGAAAACTGTCAGAGACTGTGGAAATGCTACAGGAGATGGTCAGAGACTTCAGACAATCTATAGGAGTGGTTGGAGCTTAGGTACATGCTACATGAGACTATCAGAGGATGAAGACTTTTGCATTAGACTGCTAAAGATTGCTTTTATTTAAGGTCCATTTACAAGCCAATGCTTCCATATAATGAAAAAAAGGCAGGCCACAATACCAAAACCCAAGAATAAAGGGGAAGCTTAAGGACTCGTTTACACTTGCTTCAAAACATGGCTTCGGACACGCTTTTTTTAAAGCTCTCTGAACACCAGTCAAAGCACTTGTCACTAAATAAAATTGTTAGCGTACAGTCCTGTTCATACCTTACGTTTGCTTTGTTTCAAGAATTATACCCCATGTCGCTTTAGTGATGCTTCAGATTGTCTTCAAAGCCTCCATAGAAGTCTATCACAACGTTCTCTTGAAGCACCTGCAGCTTTTGAAAGGCTTTAATTCAGCTTTAGCTTCGCTTTGTTTTGGGGGTATTGCAGGTATGAGATATCCACATACACACACAGGGCATCTGGCAAGCTTCATTAATGCTTCAAAATGCATCATCGAAGCACCACCGAAGCATCATTGAAGTACCTCCGAAGCATCAAATACACATCAAAAAAGCATGTTCAAAGCGGTAGACGCTTTAAAACGGTAGTAAACTCAAAGAATGTAACTACAAATCTCAATATATAACTTAATTTAGGTGTTTTCAAAGTGTTGTATATAGTATGCCAAAAAAAAACCTTCTAATGCTGGATTCAGACCTATGGATTTTTGGTGCTTTTTGCATTTTGCAGATTTGCACTAAAGTCCATTTAAAATGGTTTCCTATGGAACATGTTCTGTAGTGCAAATCTGCAAAATGCAAAAAGCACTAAAAATGCATAGGTGTGAATCCAGCCTTACTTGTTATAATATAGGTTTTTGTGAAAGCTCCTGCTTGTATCCCGCCATTACTACTGCTGTCTGCCGTGTCTTGACAGTACAGGAATACCCCACTTTTAAGTACACAATGAGGTTTATTTACTAAAGCTGGAAAGTGCAAAATCAGGCTCACTTCTGCATATTAACCAATGAGCTTCTAACCCCAGCTTGTTCAATTACGATTTGGTAATTAAACCTGGAAGCTCATTGGTTTTTATGCAGAAGTGAGCTTGATTTTGCATTTTCCAGCTTTAGTAAATAAACCCCATTGTGTACTTAAAAGTGGGGTATGCCTGTAATATATTTCCGCCCTCAGTATGTAGCTGTGGCTATAATTCCGTGCGTGCGCATTATTCCCTGAAGCTGAGCCTCATCCCCTCTCCACAACCCCTGTGTTGTAGCGAGTCACATGGGTCCAGGCTCAGCTTCTCAATGGGAGTATTGTGGGATGTCGGGGCTGACGACGACACTAGGAAATGACGCAGCCCCGGCATAAACCCTGCATTTTTCCGGCAGGGTCTATGCTTGCAGGAAAATTACAACATACCGCGCATGCGCGGGTGGCGTCATAAGGAAGAAAAATACAGATTACGCGCAAGGCAATCAGGTAAGGAGATATTCATCTAGCACATTAAATTTCATAACCTGCAATTGTCCATATACAGAAAAATAGTCTGAATGGGTTTACAACCGCTTTAATGTGTGTTGAAGTCGAAGCAAGTGTAAATGAGCCCTAAGAATCACAGGCAGTCAATCTCGTTGGTTGTTACTCTCCAGCAGCCATCAGAACTGATCTCAAGTGAGTTTCACCACCAAGGTCAGGTGATGGAATGACTTAGGACGTCCGTACGGGGGAGGGGCCCAACGGCGGCGCTGGGATGAGGGCTGGAGACGAGCCTCCGGTGCGTTCCGGATACACCGAGCGGGGTGAGAGCCCGTGGGATGCCCGGACGAGACTCGGCGAGCGGCCGCTCCTCCGCATGACTTCCTCCTTCCTGCAGAGGTAGCAGCAGGGTCAGCAGACCTCCCTCGAACGACTGAGTGGGAACAGCAGAGACGGGATCCCGGAGCAGTACAGGGTGAACAACCGGAGGAGAGAGACGGTGCCAAACCTATTAGACCCCCCTGAAGTGGGGTGGAGGAGCTAGTGGAGGACGGTTGAAGTTTCCAGGTCACAGCAGGTGGGTGTGGGGGACGGATCGCACTCGCACGGCAAACAGGGAGCACTGCATTCCTCCAGGGAACTTACCACGAGGAAAATAAGGTAATGACAGCTGGTCATATACATGCTGACAGAGCGAAGAGCAGGAGGATATGAAGGTATGACAAGTGTAGCCCTGCTTTATTCAACCTTAAAATGTTATAAGCGAGAACTGTGCAGTGTATAGTACTGATATCAATTAAAGCTGTAGCTGCAGGGGGGCTACTCGAGATTTGGACTGTTATACCTATACATCTGAGTGCTGTCCCGGATGAGTTAAATATGATTAAATCAAGGCTCTTCAGGATTCCCCCTACCATTCTCTATGGCATAATATGAGATACTACTTGCAAAGCTAAACAAGTGTGGTGCAGTGTCTAAATGTAATCTCCACAAGAAGGGAGGTAACAAAAATAACAAAAATAACAAAGTGCGGGTAAGAGTCAATCCTGGTATAAAATAAGTGGATACTGACAAGATTCATTTAACCGGTATATAAAATCTGGACTGTTGCACTGACGCCCCTGAGGGCGGCGTGCCCTGCCGGATCCTCCCGTCACCTCCTTTATGAATTATATGGACGGTACTGCCGAGTCAGGCTTCAACCCAGTTTGTCTTCTCCCTGTGCTTTTTTTCTGTTTTTTTTTTTTTTTTTTTTTCTGCTGAGTTCTCAGCAACAACGGGAGATTGGGACTGTTATACCTTTCGAGCTGTGTGCTCTCTCTGGAGGAAGTTAAATGTGTTTAAATTGGGGTCCCCCCGAATTATACCCTTTACTTTCATGATCTGATACGAGATACTATCTGTGAATTAAACAAAGTATGGATAAGAGTCAAATCTAGTGGCCAATTGAGGTGATTGTGACAAAAATCTATCTATTTACTCAAGATCAGGACTGTTGCACCTGTGCCTTTGAGAACTCGATTGGAGTTGTCCTCCTCCTCCTCCCCTAGTTTTACGGACAGTGCTGTGGGTTCTCTGCCTCAATTTTTTATTTTTTTGTCTTTCTTGTGTCCTTTTTTGCCGAGCTCTTAGTAGCATGCAGATAGCAGGTGAGACCAGTCTGAGAATTTCTAAGTAAACCACGTAACCTGCTCATTAGGGATAAAGAGTGAACGAATAGTGAACAGGGGGGGAAGTATGAGAGGCCGCTCATCAAGAGTAACAGAACCCCAGAACACAAGGGAGAGTCTGAATACCAGTTCTATACAAAGATATCTAAAGGAGGCTAATTTGAAGAGTCCTGGAATGGAGGCTAAACAAACAGGAGCAAAGGAGAAGAAGAAAGATCAGCAGAAACAGAAAGGGGGGCAGGGGGACAAGACCAGAGAAGATCAAGAGCCGGAAGGAGCAGCTGCCTGTTCCAGTGTGGAAGAGCAAAGAATAATGGCGCTTGTACCAAGTAAAGCTGAAATGATCGACATGTTTGCGAAATTAGAAAATGTGATAAAAGCTGAAATCGTAAACGTTCGTACTGACATGGGACATCTCCTGCGCGGAGTAGAAGAGGCGGAAGAGGCGTCAGGAAATTCTGCTAAGGAAATCCTCGAGTTAAAAGAACAAGTCAAGAAAATGCAGATTGAAAATCACATGTTGGCTTTCAGATTAGAAGAACAGGAAAATCAGAGTCGACGCCAAAACCTACGTATTAGATCGATCCCGGAGCAACGGAATGAGGATCTGGGGGTGAAGATGAGAAAGATATTCAACCCGATCTTGGGCAGGCATGAAGAAGAGGCTCTGAGGATTGATAGGGTTCACAGAGTAAGGAAGCCCCCAAACATAAAACAAGATATTCCCAGAGATGTTATCGTGAAGTTTCACTCGTATGAGGACAAAGAGAAAATATGGAAGAACTTAAAGGGGCACCCCCAATAAGCTTTGAAAACCAAAACCTACAGGTGTTCACTGACTTGTCAGCAGGAACTTTGGCGCGGAGAAGACAGATGAAGCCAGTTCTAGACCAGCTCAAGAGGTCTAACCTGAAGTACAGCTGGGGGTTCCCAACCCTGATAGTTATGAAGGACGGCATATCGCATAGAATGCGATTTTAGGAAGAGATGCAGGACTTTTGTGACAGTCTGGGTATTCCCATCCCTGAACTGTCATAGGGGGAGAGGGGAGTGTTAAGATTGAGAAAGTTCAGCTGGGGTGCTGGTAGGGGGAGGGGGGTGCCTTTTAGGGGTGTTTCCTTTTTTTTTTTTTTTGGACCTCTGCTGAAAATCTCTTTCTGAAAATCTCTTTCTGAGGTATTTGGGATGGGACGTTAAACTCAGTTATTACAAGGCAGGATTTGGGGACAAGGAAGGGGAGAGTATTTCCTGTTGATGAGATGCTTCTGTAGGGGGAGGGTCTGCGGGGGGGGGCTGTTTCGCTTAGTCAGGGAGCTGATCTTCTGTCCCTCCGGCTCCCCCTCCTTTTTTTTTTCTCCCCTGGGGGGGGGGGTACCAGACGCCGGCGGGGGAGTCCCACCCCGAGGAAGGAGGCGCATTGTAGGGCAATGGGTAATCTCCCAACATGCGGGCTCGGAGTCGGTCTTCTACCGAGGGAAGGGTGGGGAGTAGGGTTGGGGGCTGGGAGGGGGAGGGAGGGTGGAGGGTTGGGGGGGGGGTCGGGAGGGGGAGGTGTACCTGCAGGTTGGGCTCCGGAGCAGGAGGTAGAGGAGAAGGGGGTGATTGATTAATATGCCAGAGCTCAAATTCTTATCATATAACGTGAAAGGATTAAACTCGCCTAAAAAAAGACACAAAGTAATGGTGGAGCTTCAGCACCTGGGTGCCGACATAGTATTCCTTCAGGAGACCCACCTGACCCTGGTTTCCAGAATTAGGCTTTTTTCTCCAAGGTTCCCTACGTGGTTCTATGGGGACACGCCCCTTAAGAGAGCAAAGGGGGTGGCTATTGGGTTTTCGAAAGCAGCAAATTTCTCACTAGCAGAGAGAATGACGGACCCCGAGGGTCGCTATATTTTATTGAAAGGCAGAATGGGGAACAGGATGTTTACCTTGGTGAATGTATATTGTCCCAACAGAAACCCGACAGTTTTTTTGGGACAAGTGCTGACGAAGCTAACGGAGTTTAGGGAGGGGGAGGTGGTGTTGGCAGGGGACCTCAACTTTTACCTGGATCCGGATCTGGATAGTACGTCCCGTGCCCAGGGGATAAGGAAGGCTTCTATCTGCTCAATCGGGCGGAGGTTATTCCGCTGTCAGCTAATGGATACATGGAGAATGCAGCATGCTAAAGAGAGAGACTTTACCTTCTTCTCCCCTGTGCACGGGACCTACTCCAGACTAGATTATATTTTTGTGGACCACAGTATGTTGGAGTGGGTAAAGGAAACCAGAATAGAAATTCTATCCTTTCGGATCACTCCCCGGTCGTGATGAAGGTGAAAATCCCAGAATGGCAACGACAACCTTTCTCGTGGAAACTTAATGAATCCATGTTGAAGGATCCAAAGGTAGTTGAAAGGGTCCAGGAGGAAGTGGACTTTTTCTTTAAATCGAACGACACTGGGGAGGTATCTCCCTCAATTCTATGGAAAACACACAAAGCCTACATTAGAGGGATTTTTATGTCCCTGGGAGCAGGGCTAAAAAAAAAGAGAAAGGAAGAAAGGGAGAGGTTAATAGAGGAAATTTTCTCCCTGGAACAGGTACATAAAATGTTCATGGGGCAGAGTCAGGATTGCTATCACCAACTAATCGCCAAAAGGGAGGAGTTGAGGGACTTGATGGAGCAGGATGCTAAGAAAGCCCTTAATAAGATAACGAAGGATAATTACCTCTGGGCGAATAGGTCGAGTAAACATCTGGCCAGACTGATAAGGAAAAAAGGGGTCGGAATTTTATTGAAAAAATTCAAAACAAAAAAGGCAAGGCAATAGTGACCAGTAGAGGCATGGCAGAGGAATTTAATAAGTTCTATGCGGCTTTGTATTCTATTGGGCAACATGGAGTAGAGGACCCCACGCGTAGGAGTAGAGGGGAGGAATTCCTGAAGGAGGTAGGACTGGCGGAGTTGTCTCAGGAGGAGAGATCCCTTATGGATAGACCCATTGAGGAGGAGGAAATATTGGCTGCATTAAAAGATTCCCCAAAGGGCAAGAGCCCTGGTCCAGATGGATTTTCCACTATCTATCTAGAAAAATTAAAACATATCTTGGTACCCAGGCTGTGTCATTACTGGAATGAATTAGGCACCAACTGTGAAATGGAGAGGGAAGCTCTAGCAGCGACTATAACCTTGATATTAAAAGAGGGGAAGGATGCCAGGCTTTGCTCAAGTTATAGACCCATTTCTTTGCTGAACTCAGATGTCAAACTCTATGCGAAAGTACTATCCAATAGACTGAAGGAAAAAATGGCCTATCTGGTTCACCCAGACCAGACAGGTTTTGTACCGGGGAGACAGAGCAGGGACAATGGGGTGCGAGCGGTTCTCCTGGGGGAAACCAGCAAACAGGGCAGGCCCCCAGTTCTATTCCTGTCGATTGACGCTGAAAAAGCGTTTGACAGGGTAGACTGGGGGTTCATGATAAAAACTCTTGAAGTCATGGGGATTGGACCGAGGTTTATTTAGTGGATCAAAATACTCTATAACAACCCCACGACCTCTGTCAAGGTGAATGGGGCCCTCTCAAAGCCCTTTAGTATGACAAACGGGACTAGGCAGAGCTGCCCTCTCTCCCCTCTCTTATTTGTGTTGACCCTCGAGCCTCTACTGGCCACTATCCGTAACAATCCCGATTGTAGCGGAGTGAAGATAGGAACAGAGGAGCATAAACTCGCGGCCTTTGCCGACGATGTTCTGTTCTTCATCACGAATCCCAGAATTTCGCTCCCAAACCTGTGTCAGATTCTCAGAGGTTACGGGGACATCTCTAACTTTAAAATAAATGTAAAGAAGTCAGAAATATTAAATATCAGTATAGGAAAACAAGAGGAGGCCCACCTAGCTGAAGTGTTCCCCTTCCCGTGGAAAGGGGAAATTAAGTATCTAGGGATAAAATTAGCTAACACTTACAAAAAACTGTATTTAAAAAACTATATCCCATTGCTGGATGAGATCAGGCAGGAAGCTAGGAGATTTTCATCAAGACCTTTGTCATGGTTCGGACGCGTAAATGCAGTTAAAATGGTACTGACACCTAAAATATTATATAAGTTTCAGATGGTCCCCATCCCTCTGCCCGGGTACTATTTCAGAGTGCTACGGAGCCTTATTGCGAAATTTGTCTGGGGAGGCAAAAAACCACGTATTTCTTATGCAACTCTAAGTAGGGGGAAAAAAAAAGGCGGACTTGCGTTGCCCGACTTCAATAGATATTATATAGCTGTAGTTTTAGCACGAGTTATTGATTGGTTTAAGAAGGAATCGGATAAAAGATGGGTAAACATAGAACACAATTTAAGTAACACTAATTTAGGGCACGTTATGTGGAACCCACCTAAATTTAGAGCACTTAGTAGTAATACGGCCGTTTTGACACATAACACTTTTAAATATTGGGACTTGATACACAATAGAAATAAATGGACATATAATTCACCATTGATTTACATGAAAAATAATACATTGTTTGAACCTGGGATGAGGGAGGTGGGGGGGAATTGGTTGAAGGATGATTGTATTCAATTAAAAAATTTTTTGAGTAAAGGGAGAACCCGCACGTTAGCTGAGTTAAGGAAGGAACCAGAGTTATGGGTGATAGATGGTTGGAGGTACCTCCAGCTGTCGCACTTTATAGACAAGTTACCTAAACCACTGAGAAGTGAAGATGAGTATAGACCGCTTGAGCGGCTCTGTGTGAGGGGGCAATCTGGCGGTGTGATCGCTCAACTATATAGGATTTTGGGAACAGAGACGGAACTGGAGGTGCCTCCTTACGTCAAAAGGTGGGAGCAGGAGTTGGAGTCACAATGCAGTAAAGCGCTATTAGAAAAGATCCTGCAGTTGGTACACTGTTCAGCACGAGACATAAGAAGAACGGAAGTTCATTACAAATGTCTTGCAAGATGGTATGCCACCCCAGACAGATTAAGCAAAATGGATAGTTCAAAATTAAGTACCTGCTGGAGGGGGTGTATATGCTTGGGAACCATGGCTCACATGTGGTGGGAATGTCCCACCATTAAGATTTATTGGAAAAAAATCATATCCTTGATTAAAGAGATCACTGAGGAAGAAATAGTAGAGGACCCTTGGGTTTGTCTCTTCCACGGTACGACGATGTCGGTAAAAAGATACCGGTCCTCCTTGGTCCCAATAATGCTCGATGCAGCTAAAAGACAGATCGCCTTGAAATGGCGGGAACTGTCAAATCCAAATATACGAGATTGGCTATTTAACATAAACGAAATATATAATATTGAGTGTTTGGACGAGGGGGGACTGGCACCAGACGAGGAGGAGGAATGGACAGGGAAATGGGCAGGATGGCAAAAATTTAAAAGGTCTTGGAGTTACCTGGAGGAGATAATTAACACAGTATAAATGGCGGAAGCTCAATCGGAGTCTGGCAAGACTTAATTAAGAGGGTGGTCCTCCGGCAGTCCTCCTGCAGGAAAGGGGGGAGGGAGGGGTAGGGGTTGGAGGGTCTGGGGTTAATGTGATTAATAAGTGATTCTTGAAATGAAAATGGAAACAGTGTTGGCGGGATATGGTTTTGTATTGATAAAATTATAAATAAAGAATTAAAAAAAAAAAAAAAAAGAACTGATCTCAATAGGGATACTGTATATACTAAAAAACACAACAGAAGGGGCTCTTCTAAGAATATCAGGTAGTCCACAAATTTTCGAGTGGCCAAAAAAACAAACTGCTGTGTTTTATGGCTTACATGCTTTCATATGCATCATCATAATTATTGTCCAGGTTTAACTACAGTTAGTAGGTAATGTTCACCCACTAGTAAAAACAGCTGCCTCTAAGTGTGTTAAAAGTGTTAAAGCGTTAGTAAACCGTAGCTGTTTAAAAAAAAAAAAACACCTGTAAGGCAATTGCATAATGTGCTAGTATGCATCACATACTAGCACATTCTAAAATATCTACCTTGGAATGAAGCCTTCTAGCGGCACACTGTCACCGCTGAGAGGGCTGCATCTTCCCCCGGTCTTTCTCCAGGGTTTGCGCGCTCCACCTGGAGCCGTGATGACATTACTACCGCACATGCATGCGGAAGCCCTCGGTTCTGGTACAAAGCTCTGAAGGTTCGGCAGAGTGCATGCACCAGTGACGTAACTGGCTGCATTCAGGTTGTATATCTCCTAAACTGTGCACATTTAGGAGATATTTTACCTAGAGATAAGCTTTATTATAGGCTTACCTGTAGGTAAAAATCACCAATTGCTACGGCTTTAATCTGGGGTGAGAGGAGTGTTAGATGCACTAGCAGATTTTAATACACTTACAAAATGAAGCCAAACTGCAGCGAACACTTCGTAGCAAGAAATATACAGCTATATATATATATATATATATATATATATATATATATATATATATATATATATATATATATATATATATATATATTTTTTTTTTTTTTTTTACTATTTTGGGCCAGTTTTCCTTTGATAAAAAAAGCAGGAGATATCCATTACCATTTACCACCAAATGAAAGCCCAATTTGTCCTGAAAAAAAAACAAGGTATAATCCACCTGGATACACAAAGTAGTTGTGATCATATGTACAGTTTTACTAACACATGTCAAAGGCACAAAATTGGGCTTAGGCATTTAGATTTGTTTTACCACTAGGCGTAAAGGGGTTAACCGTTTGCCGACCAGCTCCTGTCATTATACTGCGGCAGGTTGGCACGGCTGCGCAAATCGACGTAGGTGTACGTTGGCCGCTTTTAGAGTGATAGGGGGTGTGCGCACGGTGCTGTAGGCTCGCTCACCACCGTAGGCGCATGCCCAGGCCCCCGGCACAACGCCAGAGACGATGCACGTGGCTGGCGTCCACGATGTCCGCTGGCCACCCGCGATCGCTCCACAGAGAGCCAGAACGGGGATCTGTCAATGTAAACAGACAGATCCCCATCCTAAGTAGAGAAAGATCTGCTGTTCCTAGTGATCAGGAAGAGTGAGATCTCTCCTCCTCCAGTCAGTACACTCCCCCCACAGTTAGAAACACCTCCCTAGGGAACACCTAACCCCTTGATCGCCCCCTAGTGTTAACCCATTCCCTTCATTGATATTTATACAGTAATCAGTTGTTTTTTTTAGTTCTGATCACTGTATAAATGTTAATAGTCCCAAAAAAGTGTCAAAAGTGTCCAATCTGTCCGTGGAAATGTCGCAGTCCCGCTAAAAAATGCAGATCACCGCCATTACTAGTAAAAAATAAATAAATATTAAAAATGCCATAAATCTTTCCCCTATTTTGTAGAAGCTATAACTTTTGCGCAAACCAATCAATATACGCTGATTGCAATTTTTTTACCAAAAATATGTAGAAGAATACATATTGTCCTAAACTGATGAAGAAATTTGTTTTTTTTTTATTTATTTTTTGGATATTTATTATAGCAAAAAGTAAAAAATATTGTTTTGTTTTTTTTCAAAATTGTCGCTCTTTTTTTATTTATAGAGCAAGAAATAAAAACCGCATACCACCATAAGAAAGCTCTATTTGTGGGAAAAAAGGACATCAATTTTGATTGGGTACAATGTCGCACTCCCGCGCAATTGTCAGTTAAAGCGAAGCAGTGCTGTATCGCAAAAAATGGCCTGGTCATTAAGGGGGCAAATCCTTCTGGTCCTTAAGTGGTTAATCTATGTATTATACAATGTTTCTTAAAATGTTTTATTATTGATTTGTTTTAGCTTGTTGAGTTCAATTTATGTTTGTTATTCTTGAGTATTATATGACACATGTGGTAATAGCAGCACCTGCTTTCATATTTGTGTAGTAGGAGAGTAGCGCAAATCAAAACAATTTTAATTGTACATCCTGGTATGTGGGGGCACCTATGCAGTCCTGTGCTTAAAGCACTAGGGCTGTATATCTGCAGTGTGAGATCTAAGGTAGTGATAAATCTGATTTCCGGTCTCCAGAAATTTGGAGTGAGAAATTGTGATGTCACTATTCTGCTGCTCTCTGTTCTTGCTGGAGGCCCTGACATGAGGAGGCAAAGCCCTGCCTCTACTAAGATGGCCGCCTCCACACAGACACACAGTGCAGAACATTTTGTTCAGAAAGCATCTGCATCCAAGGCTCTTTTTTACTTTACAGGTATTGGCAAGTTGCATTTGATATACTGATTTATATTAAAACTAAGCTTTTTGTGAGTTTCTTAGTGAATGTAATCAATCAGCATACTATATCCCACCCCTATCGTGTTTAGCAATAGAAGGACATGAAGGAGGAGGTAGTGGGAGTGTCATTTACCACTGTGTATACACCTACATTTGTGACTCTATAGTTACATTCTACGGCCTTATTCTATTGTTGGGACTTCAAATAAAATGTCTTTAAAACCTACATCTACTGGATACCAGGCGCTCCTTTACTTTCACTTTTTCTCTATAGTTACATGGGCTGCACAAATAAGGAAAAAAAGAGCATAGAAAGGAAATGAAACTAGAGCATGCTCCATAGAGGACACCAGCTGGTCTACACAATCTCAGGCTGCAGTGGGGACACAGAGAAGATGGGAGGGGC
Source organism: Aquarana catesbeiana (assembly GCF_042186555.1). Taxonomy (NCBI): domain Eukaryota; kingdom Metazoa; phylum Chordata; class Amphibia; order Anura; family Ranidae; genus Aquarana; species Aquarana catesbeiana. The sequence continues at coordinate 630,340,917 of NC_133327.1, forward strand.
AGCTGAAGGCAGCAGCAACCAGGTATATTTCACTCTACACAAAACAAATACTTTGGTGCCTTTGTGAACACTCTGTTTTACAGAATGTAATGAGAGTTTTTCATAGTCTGGGTTTAATGACACTTTAAACACTGAGGCTGCATTCACATCCCAGCGTTTTGAATCGCGGGTGGATTTGCCGCGACTCTGCCCACGTTTTCAAAGCGGCGGGGTGTGAATGGCATTTTTCATTTGAATGGCACCTAAAATCGCCGTGAGGTTCTGCCGCAATTGTCACGCGGTAAATCATGATCCAATCCCGGCAAACTGCATCATGTGAAGCATGTTGCCAAAAAGTAACTCCTGGACTTTTTATGGGCGACATGCTTCATGTGATGCGGGTTGCCGCGATTTTAGGTGCCACTCAAATGAATGGCATCTTAAATGTGCGTTCTGCAATTTTCATTCACACCTCGCCGCTTTGAAATCGCAAACAGAATCGTGGCAAATCTGTCTGCGATTCAAAACGCTGATGTGTGAATGTAGTCTCAGGAAGGAGGAGATCTACGAGCCCCCGAAACACATTGACTGTTTGTTGTCTTTTTTTATGGTCATTAACTGAACCAATAAATCATTGTTGGACTCTTCAGTCATTCCTGATACATCAGACTTTCTGCATGTGTAAAACAGTAAGGAGCTTGCATGGTGCGTATTTGGGATTTTCTCTCCTGCATTGTCAACAGGTAAGCAAGAACATTTCCCAGATCATTAGATGAGCAACAATAGGGAACGTAGAAGACTGGATGAAAAAACAAAGCCTTGATTAGGATGTGTTCTCTGTATGCACACAGCTCCCAACTGTCCCTGATTTCGAGGGACTGTCCCTAATTTGGAGCAATGTTCCTCTGTCCCTCATTCCTCCTCATTTGTCCCTCATTTTGATATGATCTATATAGTTGTATATAAAATGCACTTTTTATCTATCAAAAAGTGTTTTCCAGAGCTAAACCTTTTATCTGATTTCTAAATTGCTGCATTTGTAAATTCCAAAAGCCAATATAAAGGAATATTAGTGGTAAAAAAAAGCATTTGTGGGTTTAACAAATCTTGTTTTTTTGTACAATTCTCCTTTAAGTGGGCGTGGTAAGGGGTGTGTCCTATGCCTGCATACTTTTGCTGATAGGTGTCCCTCGTTCCCATTTCAAAAAGTTGGGAGGTATGTAATGCATAAGGCCTCGAATTTGGACTTGACCAAACTCTACCTTCAAATTTTTATTCCTGATGTATTTTTCAATACACGCTCTATACCGTGCACACCCATCTGTTCATATTTGTATTTTGCTTGAGAAAAGGAGGTAGAAAATGAAAAGATGAAATAAAAAATAATGTTTACATTTCTTTTATCCAGCCGCTGTATTTTGGCTGCGTATAAACACACAAATTTAATCTGAAGTGAAATCTTGCAGAGCTCTGCTCGCTTAGGGAAGGGGTGCAGCTTTTTAAGCTGGACTCAAGAGGAAAGGTGGAAACTTCAAAGCCATCTTAATAGGGGCAAGACGGTGAGCCAAGTCAAAGGAAAGACGAGTGTAACACAGAAGGAAGGAAACAGGTTTTTGTTGGATCAAAAATCTTCCTAATGACACAGCGGGGAAATACTTTTCACAACATCAACGCTGCTACTTCTTTTTTTTTTCCTTCTTAAAAGGTGATAAAGAAAAACATACATTGGCTTACCCGCACAAACCTTCAAATATAAAAAAAAAAAAAAATGAAATGAATGAAAGTTTTCGTTTGAACAATTTATAAAAAAAAAGTAAAGACTGTTTCTGTAGCTAGAGATTTCACTCTTGTAATGAGCAGCTAGGATGCTTGAAAAAAAAATGATTTGCTTGCACAGCTTGAAACGTTTACAACCTTTCATGTTGGTGGCTGGCAGAGCAGAGGGTGTGCTGGGCTCTCATGTCACTTCATCATGCCGAACAGTTCAATTTTTTTTTTAAAGGTACTCAGTAGTAAAAAAAAAAAAAAAAAAGAAAACTTGGCATGGACATACAGTATCAAAAGCTTGTGTACACCTGACCATCATACCTATATGAGCTTGTTGGACATCCCATTCCAAAACCATAAATATGGAGCTGTGTCCCCACACCTCCCCCTTTTTGGCTATAAGAGCATGCACTTTTCTGGGAAGAATTTTTGCAAGATGTTGGAGTGTGTCTGAAAAATGTTGTGCCCATTCAGGTAAACAAGGATTTTTGAGGTGGGGTACTGATGTTGGATAAGAGGACCCTGCTCTAAAATGTTGTTCCAGTTCTTCCGGATAATGTTCAGTACTGTTGAGGTCAGAGTTTTGTGCAGGTCACCAAGGTTCTTCCACAACAAACTCATGCCATGTCTTTAGGGAGCTGAATTTGTGCACAGAGAAACAGTTATGCTGGAACCTAAAAGGACCTTCTCCAAACTACAGCCATAAGGTTGGAAGCGTGCAGTTGTCTTTACTGTCCTGGTATGATGTAGCATTACCTGTACATTAACAGGAAACACTTGAACTCAATCATTTGTAGGGTGGTCCACATACAGTACAGTACTTGCACCATCCCTGCACAGTTTAAGCACACCAGAAGAGAAATGTTTATTGTCCAATTTCCGCATTGGAGGACTTTATCAGACACATGAGTCGTGATTAGAGAAATCCAAGTGTAATAGGTTAAATTAAGCGCCAAAGTCCTTATTGTTCAGCTGGTTACAACAAGCAGGGAAAAACACAATGCGTTTCAGGTTCACACACTCCCCCTTCATCAAAAAAACATATCCTCAGAACCAGAGTACAATAATTTTTTTCTTTACCCTCAATGGACATGCCATTATTATTTACCGTATTTATCAGCGTATAACACGCGCCGGCGTATAACACGCACCCCAAGTTTAGGAGGGAATTTTAAGGAAAAAAACTTTTAGGAGGGAAGTTTAAGGAAAAAAAACTTACATTTAAATGCCCATCAATGCAGCCTCATCAGTGTTCATCTGCAGCCTTTCCCCAGTGTCCAGTGCAGCCTTGTCAGTGCAGCTTTGCCCCAGTGCAGCCTTGTCAGTGCAGCTTTGCCCCAGTGCAGCCTTGTCAGTGCAGCTTTGCCCCAGTGCAGTCTTGTCAGTGCAGCTTTGCCCCAGTGCAGTCTTGTCAGTGCAGCTTTGCCCCAGTGCAGTCTTGTCAGTGCAGCTTTGCCCCAGTGCAGCTTTGCCCCAGTGCAGCCTTATCCCCAGTGCAGCTTTGCCCCAGTTCAGCTTTGCCCCAGTGCAGCCTTGTCCCCAGTGCAGCTTTGCCCCAGTTCAGCTTTGCCCCAGTGCAGCCTTGTCCCCAGTGGTCCGTGCAGCCTTGTCGCCGCCGACATACAAACGTTTAGTTTGTATTTTTAAACATGGCGCCGCGGAGTTCGGAGGGACTCGGGGGCACTCGTTCAGCTGAACGAGCGCCGCCGAGGACACGGTGACTGGGCGGAGCCGAGATACATATAGCCGAGGCTTCTCGGCTATTCTCGGCGCCGTTCACAGTCACGCCCAGTCCCTATGATGGACATAACACAGGTCCAATGGCGGGACTGGGCGGGACTGTGAACGGCGCCGAGAATAGCCGAGAAGCCTCGGCTATGTGTATCTCGGCTCCGCCCAGTCACTGTGTCCTCGGCGGTGCTCGTTCAGCTGAACGAGCGCCCCCGAGTCCCTCCGAACTCCGCGGCGCCATGTTTAAAAATACAAGCTATGTGAATGTCGGCGGCGATCGCTCCGACAGATCACAAAATAGCGGGGATCGGCGTATAACACGCACCCACGATTTTCCCCTTATTTTAAGGGGAAAAAAGTGCGTGTTATACGCCGATAAATACGGTATTTATTTTTATACCTGGGTATTTGTAGAAGCTACTCTGCTTTATTGTCATTTTTACGTGTGTTTTTTTCAACTTTTTCTCCATCCCTGATAAAGGGGATCATGTGAAACACATTGAATATCTTTTGCCCTGCTTGTTATAACCAGTTGAACAATAGACACTTTAGACTGCTAAGGAGTTCTCATTTTGCACTCTCTTTGACCTATTATACTTGGATTTCTCAGTTCTGGGGGATTCCCGTCTTTGTGATGAGCTGCTGAAAACAGGCCAATTGGGTTCAAGAAATGTCTTTGTCCACATTTTTATAACCTGTGAAAATCCGTGTTTAGCCCCCTCTACCACTACCCCATGATTAGAGAATTGGAGTGATTGTGGCCTTTTACTACCTTTGTAAGCCTTCAAATATGTAGTAATATAACTATTTGATATTGAGCTAAATTATCCACAGCAAATTCCACTTCAAAATTATAAATATGGTATTTCGACAGATTAATTGAAAAATAGTGGTAACAAACCACACAGTGAACCAGTTTGTTCCCATAGATTCACTCTTGTGAAAGACCATCAGAGCCAGCCTACCGAGCCTAACCATCTGCTCCTTCTCCCTTGCTAGTTTGTATTGACTAATCGGGTAATCCTCATTCCTCATCACAGTTGAAAAATGCGCTGTTTACTACACTATGTTGTCGAACGTATTGGGACACCTGCCTTTACATGCACATGAACTTTAATGGCATCCCAGTCTTAAGGTTCAATATTGAGTTGGCCCACCCTTTATAGCTTCAACGCTTCTGGGAAGGCTGTCCACAAAGTTTAGGAGTGTGTCTATGGGAATGTTTGACCATTCTTCTAGAAGCACATTTGTGAGGTCAGGCACTGATGTTGGACGAGAAGGCCTGGCTCGCAGTCTCTGCTCATCCCAAAGGTGTTCTATTGGGTTGAGGTCAGGACTGTTCAAATTTCTCCACCCCAAATTCGCTCATCTATGTCTTTATGGACCTTGCTTTGGGCCATCCCCAAACTGTTCCCACAAAGTTGGGAGCATGAACTTGTCCAACATGTCTTGATATGCTAAAGGAAGGAAAATCCTACGAGTCACACTGAACCTATGCTAAATGTAAGCACTACTCAGCTGCATGCGTGAAACACGTCTCGTATTGCGTGTAGATAGTGAAAAAAGTGAGGGATAACGCTGCGCTCAAATATTCTAAATGTGCCCCTAATCTAACACAAAAAGTGTTGTGCGTATACAAACACATATAAGATGCATAAGCATATATAACCTATAAATATTGTGAAATAAACCAAATAAACATATTTGCATGAACCTGATGCATATATATGTACAAGCAAACAGTACAAATTGCACATGTAATAACAATCTAGTGAAACCACATAATGCTGTGAGCCTGTATCATAAGTGCAAACAAATCACAGAAAGTGCCATGTGCCAAACAAACTGCAGAGTGCTTGGTGTCAACACAATTAGTGTAAACAATAGTCCTGGATGAACTATATAGATATTTTAAACATATGAATAAAAAAGTCCTGCACACAAACAATAAAGTGCTTATGCGTGATTTCCAATGGTGATATAATCAAACATGCTTGAAATCTCTTCACGTGCAACAGATCATGCGATGGTGCAATACAGGTGACCCCCCAAGGTAATGCGCTCACCTCAGAGCGTGTGACTAAGTAGTTAAACAAAGTCAGAAAATGCTTTTGAGCCACCCGGGGCTCTGTGTGGATCGCAGGTTTACAGGCTCCAACACGGGACAGATCAATGGATAAGAAGAAAGACCATATAGTGTGATACCATTTTAAAACTTTATTCCAAAATCAGATAAAACATTCCCCAAAACGGGGGTACTCACATTCTCAGAGTGCGTCAGTGCACCACTCTATGTATAGCATGTAGACAAGTTGTACAGTGAGGATATGGTGTCTGTTCTAGCAACTAACAGCTACCGCTGCCTTTCACTCCGTCCTGGCCCCTCCCCCTCGGGGCTTTCACACTGGAGAGACAGAAGTTTTGGGTCGGTTTGCAGGCGCTATTATTACCGCAATAGCACCTGCAAACCGCCCCAATGTGAAAGGGGCCTTATAGAGTCTACAAGCTATGGTGCAAATCATTGAAAATCGATCACACCTGATCACACCTGATGTACTGACGGCCTATGTTATTTCTTGAGACCCTAACAAGCCAGGAAAGTACAAATACCCCCCAAATGACCCCTTTTTG